>NC_090266.1:765049943-765259943 GCF_040414725.1 Anabrus simplex
GGACTTAAAGTTTAACTTTGCTTTTAATGAAAGTTGTGACCTAACCTGGTGTGTTTAATCCATTCTAGCGCCATAATCATCTTGGTTCAGAAGTTCTTCATCCTCTTTCTTCCTATTTATACTCCTTTTTCTGGTTCTTGCCTCCTGTCTTGCCTCTTTTCTTCACTAAAGTTACTGCTGCATGAATCGTCCAAGTATTTCAGTTTCTTTTTTGAAGCACTTGATTGCACCTTAACCTCACTCTCACCAGAACCATTACTGGTATTGATTTGTTTTTCTTGCTCCTTAGATGTAAATCTATTTCCGTTGAACTTGTGCCTGCCAGCACCAATCTTCCTAGTCCTCGGCATATCTATTGAAATATTTACCACTTTTAAGAAAAACTATTGTGATCAACACTTGTTTATTTATTACTGATGTGGAGAAAGATGAACATCGTGCAGGTTAGCCAACTTTTGAAAGTTAAATTTACTATTTGTGTATAGAAATTACCTTTGCTGCTCCAAAGTGACTTGTTCAGGAAATATTATGAAGTTTAAATACATTTGGTATGTAAAGGGGAGTGGCAGAGTTTGGCGGATATTTAAGATTAGGGCTGTAAATGGTCCTAAAACATTAATAATATGTAGTTATTGTATATGGTTGGATTCAGTAAAGACTCGGGGATATTATAAGATAATTTTTTTTTTTTCTAAACATTCGCGTACATGTTCCCTTAATTGGATTTTCCAAAACCAAAAGAACACGCATTTCTTTCATTTTAAGGGAGACTCTAAATACCCATTTTTACGTCTGTAAGAACTTCAGTTTATGGAATATCAGTACCCTAATAAAATTAATTCTACCCTCTTTTCAGTCCATTTTACCCCCGCCCCACGTTAAGTGGTTTTTCAAAGAAATAATACCTGTTTTTTTTATTTTTTAATATTAAAAATATAAGTTTTCACATCTGTAACATGTTGAGTATTCGAGATATACTGTAGATAAGCTTACCTTAAAAATTCACGCAAACTCACATTACAGTCCTTTTTACCCCTTAGCAGCATTAAGTGTCTTTTCCGAAAACGAAATAATACATATCTGTTTATTTTTAAAAGAGATTATAAATACCACTTCACGTTTGTAACATGTTATGTTTTTGAGATATTTTGTAGATATGCTCAGGGATTATATTGAACCCATGACCTTTGTGCCCTAAGAACATTATGCATAATGTAACAATTAAACTAAAGGTTGGATTCTTGATAGCATGGATTTGACACGTGACAAGGGGGTGATTACCTTCGGTCCCACGCTCTGGGGTACGTGACGTCAACCACACGTGTCGACGGCGGAAGAATCTCAAGTCATTTTTATGAACTATTTCAAAGCGCGTGTACATGGCGTGACCACGCCAAGTCAAAAAAAATATAGTGCCTATCAAAGGAGGTCCATCATCTCACAAATCGAACCCGTAAAAATTTTAAATGTCCGTGAACACTACCGCCAGAAATGTAGCAAGCATGTAGTCACTTTCAAAACTCTTGAAATTGCAGTTTAGGTAAGTCAGAAAATTTATAGAAATTTTCTTGGCGGCAAAGGGAGAGATCCGAGGAGAGGGGGTAACTGCTATAAATATGAAGGGACGCCATGACGAAGTCTCCTTCTCCGGGATTTGTGATACAAAGCGGACGAGAAATTGTTGAGCTGCTCTGCGAAATCAAACCAACGAAAGTAGACTGAGTTCAACTGCAGATTTTAGCCATTGCGGCTAAGTCTTGACTCCGTGAGGAGATAGTTTTCTTGAGTGAAATAATTGTACCAGATAGGACGGTCAAAGTACTGAATAAATTCTAATGTGATTAAGTAATTCGTGTGCGTAAATAACTATAGTCCATCGTGTGCACTCAACAAACAAGTGAAGGGTATTTTCTTTTTTTTAATGCTTTATTCCAGGAAACCTGAAGAAAATTAATAATGAACTGTGAAGCCATGAATGTAAAAATGGCTAAATAAAATGCCAGGGTCACAGGTGAGCCCTATGACGAATACTGGCGTGACGACATGAGGTAGGTGACTTTCCATCTTACTACCTCTTATATCTTGTCTCGTGATTTCTTAAAGTGTATTTGAATGGGGATATACGACGCAGTGGTCACCCCTACTAAGTTTTGTAAATGTGAGAGTACGACTAAAAGAGTCATTTGTTTTATTTTCCACTTGGATAAAAGTTTGAAGTCTTGCGAGTGCCGTATAATGTTGTAAAAAGTTATTGAATAGGGTTCCGAAGTGATATCACGCCCAATGTAGATCGTCATCCGTGTGAGTGTACTGCCTATATTTTGTGATGTCAAATTAAGATGTTCATTCGACGTAAAATTCTTCTGTCTGCAAATTGACGTTAATAATAATAATAATCCATGGTCACTCATTTTCAATCAAGTGGAAGCGCGCTGTCGGGTGAGAACCTAGGGTGATGAATTTGGTCAAGGAGAGAAACGTTTTTATTTAATGCCCATTTTAAACTGTGTCTGACTGACAAGAAAAAGATCTAGTAGAATGTTTCAGTCATTTCTCGTAAAAATGAAGTTATTAAATACGATATCATTTATGCGAAGTTATTCATGATTAATGCATTGTGCGATATTAGACGTCGGGATTTCTAGTGAGGATTTTATTCCAGTTCTTTGTCGATGATAATTGTGGAGCTGGGAAACAGAGGTTAGTTTGTGAATCAGGTTGGACCTGTCATTGAAGCCGGGACACGGAAGCCCGAGGAATGTTTTTTTTGCTAGGGGCTTTACGTCGCACCGACACAGATAGGTCTTATGGCGACGATGGGGTAGGAAAGGCCTAGGAGTTGGAAGGAAGCGGCCGTGGCCTTAATTAAGGTACAGCCCCAGCATTTGCCTGGTGTGAAAATGGGAAACCACGGAAAACCATCTTCAGGGCTGCCGATAGTGGGATTCGAACCTACTATCTCCCGGATGCAAGCTCACAGCTGCGCGCCTCTACGCGCACGGCCAACTCGCCCGGTGAGGAATGTTTTATATGAGTTAAGATGAGATGTGCGAATCAGGTTAGAGTCCTGTCATTGAAGCCGGGACATGATAGCCCGAGGAATATTTTATAATGTTGGGAATGGAAAGAAATTCATAGAAATCCATAGCGGTAATAATTGGCGACGCGTGTGATTAGTGTGGGTATCTTGAAGCATAACCTGTGCATTTTGTTGGTTAGAATATCGTATTTGTTTAATTATGTCGGCAGAGTTTAAATGGAGCATTTTGAGAAGCCAGTCAACTGTGAATAAACCAGGTGTTTCCTGTAACTGCCAAGCGAGCTTGGGGGGATGAGAGGCCTCAGCTATGAGACCGGGAAAGGAGTGGAGTTGAGATTGTACTGTAATTCTCGGCCAGGGGAAACGTTAAAATGCTGGATTTAGTTGAAATTCATAGCCGGTAATGATCTAAGTATTGTGAAATACTGTAATTGGGGACGTAATGAACATTTGAAATCACGAACTTTGAGTATAAGGAACAGAGTAACCCAATTTCAGGGTTGTCCAAAATATAGAGCGATGGTCGTGATGATCGGTTTGTCTGTGAGGGGTGTGCAAAATTCATAATGGTAATGACGAGATATGACATCGTAATTATATGGCGAGTTGTTTGGTTTGTACGTAGATTATTAGGATATCCAAGTGTTAATAACGGTTAGGACTCGATTAGACTTTTAAGCGTGATATCACGAGACAGGATATATATAGCTGGACATGAATTATGTAAAATTCTTTTCCAGCCAGATAAACATCGCAATATTGAACTCACATCACAGCTGCGTAGAAATTTGTGAAGAAACCAGAGTCCGCGGAGATAAAATTTGTTGTTCGTTAATATTTCGTTAAATCATTTAAATTTATTTAATTATTAAATTCAGTGAAACCGCATTTGAAATAACTTTAATCAAGCGAATAACTTGGAGATGCATTCTGGAAATTTTAGTTTGTTTTCTGGGGAATGTTAACATGTAAAGTAACGATTAAGGGGACATATCCGAAGGAAATGGATTTTATTGACACAAAGTTTGTGAGCATTGCTATTGTTGTAATTATTGAACTTTGATTGATTGAGCAGTGAATGTGCTGGGGATAGTAAAGTGGAACTTTGGTCATAAACCGATGTAACTTAATTGTGTTTAGCCTTCAGCCTAGAAACTTGGATGGTCAGGGGGTCATCAACCTCAGTGACTTAGATTAGGGCCATATGCCATTGTAGCATCATTTCCTTGCGGTCATCATCCACAATGACTTTAAAGTAACTTAGAAGAGTAGATGTCGGTCCATGACATAGACGCAGGTCACATCGATTCAATTAAGGGTCCATGCCGTAGAACCACTGTGTGGCACACACCGATTGGACGGCCTTAATTATTCCCAGAGTCCAGAATTCGTGTTACGAGGGCTGGACCATAACGAATCACTATGATGGTACATGTGGTCTCACATGGAAGCCGAATTTAAGGATTTCCAGACTTTCCTTTCTTAAATGATTAATAATTGAGATAATGGTTTCTAGTAAGAATGCCCACCAGGCAGTTACGTTAAAGTCTCACACCAGTGTTCTGACGTTTAAGTAAAGATGATTGTGGTGTCCAGTGGACACAATCGACTTCTATGATACCATTGACATGCTTCAGAATTTTCCTGAATAAATAGGAATCTTTTAAACAGACCTTTCATTCCAGTAGATAGATTAGAATTAATGAACCCTACCTTTACCTCAGCAAGTGACGAAGAACCCGAAACGACCCAAGAGACAGATCTCATGAACTTTGCTGATAGGTAAGGAAGGTAGGTATCCCTCAATATGGACCTAAAGGGTTCAATATGTACAAATTTCTGTTGGCAGCTACGCCCAAACGTACACCTATAATCTCGCTGCTGTAGAATCCGGGAGCTGGCGTTGCCATGGTTACGTTAGTTCATTTCCTTATCCGATTCCGTGAGCAGGGGTAATGTGGTGCCAATATCACCATAACGGTCGGTTTTAGGGCCTCAAAACATGGTTTTCGGGCCAGTAGGGCTTACCAAGATTTGTTCTCTGGGTCAAGGGGCTTAAAATGAGCTTAGTCTCATCCTTGCACGACAAATTCGATATTTCGCCTATATTAGCTTATTATTTTATATCTCCCCCTCGCCCCCCACCTCGAATTGCTTTGAAAATAAAATACAGCTCATGTCCCTCAGGGATAATGTATATTTACATTAGTAAATTTATTTTTAGAATCGGTTCAGTAGTTTCTGAGATTACCTTCCAGATATATACAAACTAACACAATTCACGCTCTCTCTTTATTATATTGGTATACTGTAGATTAAAGGAGTCGGACTGATTTTGTCTTTTTATGATTAGATAAAAAACTTACGATGAACGAGGTGTGCTTAAATGGCGAGCATTCTAATGTTTCCGTGTCATCAGACTCCACGACTATGCCACAACCTGCCAAAGTATTGAA
Source organism: Anabrus simplex (assembly GCF_040414725.1). Classification (NCBI taxonomy): domain Eukaryota; kingdom Metazoa; phylum Arthropoda; class Insecta; order Orthoptera; family Tettigoniidae; genus Anabrus; species Anabrus simplex. The sequence continues at coordinate 765,055,440 of NC_090266.1, forward strand.
GTTCTCTTCGTGGACTGACGTTCATGATGCTCCTATTCAAACAGATGAGCTGGAAAGGTATTTAAAGGAATATTGTGGAATGGAAGAAGATAGATATAGCGTCCAATTGGAGAACAAACGGACAAATCTACCCAAAATTTCACCAGATCACTAAGAAAGTAGTATGTATGCAAGCATCAAGTTCAGAGAGAAATTTCAATTCAGCGGGATTCATTCCCAACGCACGACGGTGTCTTCTACAATGCTGATGCACTTTCCATTCGCAGTAATTCCATTCCACCACATTAACAATGACCAATACACTACGCACACTAAACAAAAGTTATATTCAGGTTTGTTTTTGTTCTTGGCATATTGCACGTCATTTCTGTTTTTATTTAACTTTGAGGTAAACGCAAATAAAGTCCTATGAATATGATTCGAGATATTTAGATTCATTTTCAGTTCACTTGATGTCAATATTAGTTTATAGTAAAGTTTCTGTTTGTTTTCAATTATTATTATTATTATTATTATTATTATTATTATTATTATTATTATTATTATTATTATTACATTGCAGGAGAAATCTCTGCCGTTTAATTTCAACATGTTATTAGCCTACGTTAAAATATGTTATTAGCGTGCGGGAATTCGGAGAGTGAATGATCCGAATAGTAGTGTGACGTGAACATTTCGTTGTGCACGGTGTGACTGGCTGCAGAACTCTGGAACTTGATCCTTTCCTCCAGCTGACAGTCGATTTCAGGCAGCAGACGTAGCCGCTTTATGGCTAAATGGCTAGCGTGCTGTAATTTGGCCACAGGGTTCCCGGTTTCGGTTCCCGTCAGGTTCGCGAATTTTAACCATAATTGGTTAATGGGGGCTGGATTTATCATCATTTCATCCTCATCACGACGCTCAGGTTCCCTTCAGGCGTCAAATCAAAAGACCTGCATCTGGCGAGCCGAACTTGTCCTCGGACACTCCCGGCACTAAAAGCCATACGCCTTTTCCATTTCAGTGGACGTAGCCCAGGTAGGTGATTGAAATAGTGTAGAAAGCTTGTCATGTGTTACTCTCCCCGAAATATTCCCAGACCGGGGTGATCATAATACAGTGGCTCATCGGTGTAGATACACCACACTAACTCAGATGTGTAAGAATTACTTAATATGATAAAGTATTGACAATAAATATTGTACATTTCACAAACTGAGATTTACATTTCGGTTGTCTGCGTTAAACCTTGTAAATTAACTACACAATCCTTTCTAAAAGTTCTTTTTTATTCCAGTACGGAAATACTTCGTATCTTTCGTAGTATATGTTAGTGACATCAAGAAATCAGAGGATAATACGTAAAATAATTCATATAGGACGATGCTTTCTATGCAATATCAAATATATCTCAGTGTATAGGAAAAGAGAGGTCATTCTTTTTGGCACTCTGTAGCCTTTAATATATTTTTGTGCCGTTTATTATCACCCATTCTTACAATAGTAGCTGTATTATACGCCAAAGAAAGGCTTATCGATACACGCTATCAGCTCGTCAATCGCCTAACGAACAGGAGGAAGTTGTTTTCACTGACAGTCCGGAAATCTACTTAACCTGATTTCAAATGCAAATTTGTCAGGAAAATGCAGAGAAATCTGTAACTGTCGCAGGTATTTCACTCGCCATTCCACAATTTCTGGTCTCTTAACTAAAATCTTTTCCACAATTTCTGGTCTCTCAACAAAAAAATATTTTCCATAATTTCTGGTCTCTCAACTGAAATCTTACCTTATGCTTGGCATTCGTGGACAACTAAATCCCAAGTCACGTATTATTTCATGTGGAGTGAGCGACTGCACCTCATAATATCTCTTCCAAAGCTTCAGAATCTTTCATGAATCTTTCTCCTAATAACTGCTTTTACGAAATCATCAACCGAAACTCTCCTCTTTCTTTCACCTTTCTTTCCTGTCAGAGTCCTAAACTTAATTTTACCCCTAGCCAGACTCGGCAATCCCTCTTTCATTACCTTCTTCACCAGTGTTGTTCCCACTCTTGTCACTTCTGAAACTGTCTGCACAGCATTCAATTTCAAGTCGTGTCTCGCTTCCACATGTTCGCTCACTTTAAACAATTTCACGTGGCTGACCTCGCAATGGTCTCCCAGATTTAGAAGAAAACCTACAAGCTATGCTCGTCAGTTTAGTAATTTCAACTTAGCCCGCACGTAACAATACGCTCCGCTTGAGAGACGTTTACACTTCAGCGCTAGCCTGGTGACTGGACCTGCTGCAGGAGTGGGTGGGTGGGGGGGGGGACGATAGCTCCGACCACTGCATGCGCAACGATTTCTCGCGCAGGACGCTTTCAACCAAAATGGACTATACCTCGCACTTCATCCGGCCGCTCAAGAATTCTCTGGTAGTTCCAGCTGGGCTAACGAGGAACTTACACATACACACAGAAACTTTACTATATACTAATATTCGTTTGCAATTGACATCAAGTGAACTAATAATGAATCCAGAAGGACGCTTACTATGAGAATGGACTACAGTTGTTGGAAGATTTCACTTTATTCAGTATGCTTGGCGAGACCTAATGCACTCTTCCAAGTATGACTAATGTGTTCATTCAGGAGCGCTACAACTGTTAATTCCACGTCGTAACGCCGTGAGATCTCTGTGGATTTTACTCAGCAACATATGTAGTATGTGCACACAGTCATAGTCCGATGTTTGTAGGCTGTCTATAAAATGCGCCTGTGTAGGTTAATGTGGCATGTAACTACATTCAAATAGGCAGTAGACTCGCACTGTATTTGGTGTAACATCAGATGGGTCTTTATACTCTTGCTGTAAATATTATTAATTTTTACTTGCATACATTTATTTTTGTTCGCCTCTGTGGCGCAGTGGTTAGTGTGATTAACTGCCACTTCCAGAGCCCCGGGTTCGATTCTCGGATCTGCCACGAAATATAAAATGTGATTCGAGGGCTGGAACGGGATCCACTCAGCCTTGGGTGATCAAATGAGTAGAGGGTGTTGCATTCCCACCTCAGCCATCCTCGAAGTGGTTTGCCGTGGTTTTCCAATTCTTCTCCAGGCAAATACTGGGATGGTACCTAGCATACGGCCACGGCCACTTTCTTTCTTTTTCCCTGTCTACCCCTTCCAATCTCCCCGTCCCCCCACAAGGCACGTGTTCAGAATAGCAGTCGTGGCCGCCTGGGCGGCTACTGGTCCTCCTCTCCAGTTATATACTCGGACCCAATGTCTCACGCTCCAGGACACTACCCTTGAGGTGGTAAAGGTGGGACCCGTCGCTGAGTTCGAGGGAGAAACCAACCCTAGGGGGGTAAACGGATTTAGAAAGAAAGAAAATAATTTAAATATGTATATATATTTTAAGTCCATGCGGTTAGGGTCGCGCAGCTCTGAGCTTCCATTCGGAGAATATTGGGTTCAAACCCCACTTTCGGCATCTCTGAAGATGGTTTTCCGTGTTTTCCCATCCTCACACCAGCAAATGCTGGGGCTGTACCTTATTAAATGTCACGCACGCTTCCTCCCCACTTCTAGCCCTTTCCCGTTCCATCGCCGCCATAAGACCTATCCGTGTCAGTGCGACATAAAGCAAATTTAAAAAAGTCAAATATATATATATATATTAAAATTTTATTAAATTCTTTAACTCAATCCTTTTGGGAGTTATTTCTTTGGTCGGCGACGCATTTTCAGATATATCTTGTTAGTATTTGCATTTCGATCCTCCGTATTTTCAAGTTTTGTGCTTTCTATTTGTGAGCCGTTTCCACTAACATGCCATGTGTTTGAAAGCCTGCTGTAAGTGCTGTAATGTGCCTCCCTTCTGCTATAGAAGAGGCTAGCAACAGGGTAAAGGATATTTTGGTGATGGTGCTGGTTTTTATTTTTGTCAGCAGGAGACCACGTGATCGTTAGCCTGCGTTAATCAGTCAGATAATAAAACTGACTATCAAAATGAGCGCAGAAACGTGAAGCACTAACGTAAAGTTAATCATAAAAAAGAGAGTTGTAATCTCAGGCCTCCATAGTGACGGCCAAACATTTCCTGATTTCCTAAAACGTGTCAAAAATGACATTAAAATTACTGACTTGTTAGTAGTCTGCCTCTATGGTGCAGTGGTTAGTGTGATTAGCTGCCACTCTAGGATTCTCGGGTTCGATTCTCGATTCGGCCACGAAATTTGAAAAGCGGTACGAGGGTTGGAACGGTATCCACTCAGGCTCGGGACGTCAAATGAGTATAGGGGGATTTCGATTCACACGTCAGCCATCCTCAAACTAGTTTTCCGTGGTTTCCCCCATTTCTCCTCCAGGCAAATGCTGGGATGGTGCCTATCGTAAGGCCACGGCCGCTTCCTTCCCTCTTCCTTTTCTATTCCTTTTGATCTTCTACACCCCCTCCCATTAAACCCCCTGTTCAGCAAAGCTGATGGGGCACCTGGTACTCCTTCCCTTTTGTCCCCCGATATAAAGTCTCACACTCCAGGACACTGCTATTGTGGTGGTGAGAGGTGGGATCCCTCGCCGAGTCTGAGGGGAAACCAACCCTGCAGGGTAAGCTGATTAAGAAATACATTCTTGATTTTTATATTTTTCACAAACTTACAAATATCTCCGGAATGATTAGTTCTTTCTAAAACGCGTACATAACAACACTTACATGAACTCTATTTTTGAATATTTTATGTCGGATACATTTTTACCCCTCGAACGATAACAATGAAGATAATCGGGAATTTAGATTGTTTGCCTAATCCATCAACAGCGAACATCGGTGACATGGTAATATTTTTCAGTCGTCATAATAACGGACTAGCTGGCGATGATGGTGGTGGTGGTGTTTGTGATTGTTTCTTATAAGCTGAATACCACGTGGTTATTATCTCTTACTGACTAGGACGTGAATGAAGAAGACTCTCGAAATGAGAGGACAAACATGAAGTAACGAACACTCGAAGAATGAGAGGAAAAAAGGATGCCTAAAACAAAGCTTTAACATGACAGAGTCGAAAGAAGACAAAGTGGGATAACCTGTAATGTCCTAAGCTCCTAAAACTTCTTAACAATAGCATTGCACTGACTGACTATTGCTAGTTGAATTGTGCTTTCTCATCCGATGCCCACATTGTCCAGCACAAATCTCACATGGAATTACCAGGATTTGAACCACGGAACCCTGAGGTGAGAGGACAGCGCGCTACCGCCTGACCCACGGAGGCTCCTAATGAAATTACTATTGCTATTACATAAATCTATCCCGTTCAACGACTGGTCAGAAAGCCCGTCTATCCATAAGAATTTCACTCAAATTTGTTTGTAATATTCAGGTTTAAGTCTTTCCCTACAATGTTCACCCTCCGTGCTTCAATCACAAACCAACTAAGCGAGCTGTAGATGTCTCAGTATAGGCCGGTCAATCTAACTATTCTTTCTGGCTTCACCAATTTCCTCTAATCTCACCAACCTGATCTAGTATCATTTCATGTGTTATCCGATCAATCCATTATACCTTGAACATTCCTCTGCAACACAACATTTGAAAAGTGTCAATTGTATTTTTTTCAACAGCTGTTATAGCCCATCTTTTATTTCAATTTCTCACAACGCTCAACATATAAATTTTTAATTTTTTTCTAATACGTTCTTCTGTTCTTGTTTGGAAAATCCTTCCTTCCTTACTTCACCTAGTCTACATTTATGACCTCTTCACTTCTTCCAACCATATTTTACCATAATTAGTAAGTCTGGAAGCTCTGATTTTTTCTCCATTAACTGCTATTCGTCTTTCAAGAGTTTTATTCGACTGCTTTTGGCACCCTTTTCTGTGTAAACAGTAAGAATGGATGAGAAAAGCAACCGGAAACTACATCTACCCTCATTTTCCTAGTACGCCTCTTCAGTGACGCCTAGGCCATCTGTGATAGATGATGGCACAGCTGTTGACGATCCAACCAGCCTTAGAGATGAGGATTGAACATACATTAAGAACGGAGGGGATAAAATACAATCCTGTCTCACTATTATCCAGATATTTGCTTCTCTTGCGAAGCCTTTGATTCTGATCACTGTAGTACATTTTTTGTACAGATTGTATATAACCTGTGAATATAACCGGTACTTCTTTCTAGGTTTTTGATCCCAGTCGCTTTTAGAACTTCGAAAAGCCTGACTAATCAATATTATCACGTGTTTTTCAACAAATAAAATTATATAGGCCCTTCTCCATTCGATCTATTAAGTCTAAACTTACAGTCAATAGTGTTTCGCGTTATCCTAGATTTCTTTGGAAGCCGAATTGATCTTCAGCTTGCTGTTCCAGTTCTAATATATTAAAAGGGAAATAGTATTGCTATTACCTACTTACTACATGGAATTTTCGCTTCTGACACATACATTTCTTATGGGGTATCTGAAGATTTCTATGACCAATTGCCAGTTTTAAACATTTTATTTATGACCATTTTTTCAGGAGTTAGTTATAAAACCAACACCATGCCGTAGGGATAGTGTCTCTGACCTTTAATTGGAAGCTCCATATTCGATTTCCGTCCCTTCTAAGAAAATAAAATCTGGTCTGATAAGGAAAATTAGATACGTCTTGAAGGGAGAAAAGAAAAATACTGAATCCGGTCATGTTGATTTCTTTGGAAGCAACAACTTTCGGTGTTGCCTAATCAGAATTAAGAATACATCCTGAGCTTTTTTGTTGGTCAATAAGTGATAATACTTGAGATTAATTTTGGACGGAAAATTATATTAAAATATTGTAAAAACAGCACAGGTTAAAATAAATGATTGAATAAGAAAATTGATAAAATCGGTGGCTTAGATAACTAACAAGAAATTGAAATTAAATACACTGACTGACAGAGCAAATGCAACACCAAGAAGGAGTGGTCAGAACTTTATGCCAATTGCAGGGTAGACTGACGTCACTGAGGTATGCTCATGATGTGAAATGCGCCGCTGTGCTGCGCACGTATCGAACGATAAATGGGATACGGCGTTGGCGAATGGCCCACTTCGTACCGTGATTTCTCAGCCGACAGTCATTGTAGAACGTGTTGTCGTGTGCCACAGGACACGTGTATAGCTAAGAATGCCAGGCCGCCGTCAACGGAGGCATTTCCAGCAGACAGACGACTTTACGAGGGGTATGGTGATCGGGCTGAGAAGGGCAGGTTGGTCGCTTCGTCAAATCGCAGCCGATACCCATAGGGATGTGTCCACGGTGCAGCGCCTGTGGCGAAGATGGTTGGCGCAGGGACATGTGGCACGTGAGATGGGTCCAGGAGCAGCCCGAGTGACGTCAGCACGCGAGGATCGGCGCATCCGCCGCCAAGCGGTGGCAGCCCCGCACGCCACGTCAACCGCCATTCTTCAGCATGTGCAAGACACCCTGGCCGTTCCAATATCAACCAGAACAATTTCCCGTCGATTGGTTGAAGGAGGCCTGCACTCCCGGCGTCCGCTCAGAAGACTACCATTGACTCCACAGCATAGACGTGCACGCCTGGCATGGTGCCGGGCTAGAGCGACTTGGATGAGGGAATGGCGGAACGTCGTGTTCTCCGATGAGTCACGCTTCTGTTCTGTCAGTGATAGTCACCGCAGACGAGTGTGGCGTCGGAGTGGAGAAAGGTCAAATCCGGCAGTAACTGTGGAGCGCCCTACCGCTAGACAACGCGGCATCATGGTTTGGGGCGCTATTGCGTATGATTCCACGTCACCTCTAGTGCGTATTCAAGGCACGTTAAATGCCCACCTCTACGTGCAGCATGTGCTGCGGCCGGTGGCACTCCCGTACCTTCAGGGGCTGCCCAATGCTCTGTTTCAGCAGGATAATGCCCGCCCACACACTGCTCGCATCTCCCAACAGGCTCTACGAGGTGTACAGATGCTTCCGTGGCCAGCGTACTCTCCGGATCTCTCACCAATCGAACACGTGTGGGATCTCATTGGACGCCGTTTGCAAACTCTGCCCCAGCCTCGTACGGACGACCAACTGTGGCAAATGGTTGACAGAAAATGGAGAACCATCCCTCAGGACACCATCCGCACTCTTATTGACTCTGTACCTCGACGAGTTTCTGCGTGCATCGCCGCTCGCGGTGGTCCTACATCCTACTGAGTCGATGCCGTGCGCATTGTGTAACCTGCATATCGGTTTGAAATAAACATCAATTATTCGTCCGTGCCGTCTCTGTTTTTTCCCCAACTTTCATCCCTTTCGAACCACTCCTTCTTGGTGTTGCATTTGCTCTGTCAGTCAGTACATTAAACAGTGTAGCAGAACAATGAAGTTACTCATTACTAGCGCTGACAAGAGAAAGACATGTAATATAGTAAATTGTGTACAATATAATCTTCCGTGAAAGAGTTATATAGCATAAAATTGAAACGCATGAAATTATTGATATGAGGCATTAACAATGACGGCGCTCACGTAAGTACTAGCCAATGAGCTGCTTGCGGTCATCTAGCGAAATAGGCTATGAGTTTCTTTTTGAATTTCCTTCGCACTCTAGGTCATGTGAAATTGATGTCCATATGTTAGCTTTCAACACTGCCTAGTTGTAGGATGTGTTTTTCTAGTCTTACGAAGAGGGATAAATATTGCAACCAGCTCTTTCATCCAAGGATTCCATTGTGGAACTGCGATCATATGAACGGCAGTGAACACCGATCGGCTGATTTGGTTACTGTGAAAACATGGACCTTACAATCTTCTACGATAACGTTTATTTTTTAGTTTACTTATTCCATTGCGAACGATCCCTTATATTACACAACATTTTAGTTTATATATTTAGGTTATATTTCCGTTTAATTGCCATTGTGATCGAGGCCTTGCTCTTAACAATTACCACGAGATAATGAAACTGTGTTATCAAGTGTTACAGTCTGAATAATAATGAATTTAATGTGTTCTTCGCTTTTAATTTTTCTATGTTGCGGTACCGCGTTATTATGTCCAGGCTGAACCATAAAGTCCCGTCAATAATGTAGAGAAAGCCGTCTGTCGGTAATGGGTCACCGTTAACCGGCTACGTGGCTTCGCAGCATCCCTTCGAAGTCTTTATATTCTATGAATTAATCTTCGAAATTTTACTCAGAATTGCCGGACTGAGTGAGTAAGGTGAACCCAACTTGATGAACTGAATCACGGCTCAGTCCGATGGTATTTCAGGGTGCTCAAATTCAGCAGCCTCGTATGTAAATGTTTACTCGAAAGTAAAGGGATCCTCGGGAAAGAACATCTTCGGGAGCTCAGTGCCTCAGGAGAACTTAAAGTTAGTTAGAAAGACCTAAAACTAATACTGAATACATTTAATAATAACCGGTCTGTTTACGATCTGGGACCAGCATTGTTCAACAATGTCACCAACTACCTGTCGGAGCAGTTGATGACAGACCTGCTGTGGATCATACTTTACGCAGATGATGATGCTTTGGTTGGTGAGTTATGTCAGGAGGATGAGGTGGTTTCGAAACGGAGGCGAGCAATGCTAGAGGCAAATAGATTCAGAATAAGTGATCTTCAATCTTAAGAAGCCCGGGCAAGTGGGCCAAAAAATAACACTGTCTTCATTGTTGGAGAACCGCTGGTGATGACCGACACGTTCAAGTATTTTTTACTAGTCATCACTAGAGCCCGAATTTCCATGCATGTTTTTAAATAAGCAAGCTACACTTCTCAGTCTTTGCAAATATTCGTTTTATGGCTTAACGATTCCAAATAACCGTTCTTTTTCGTGCATGTTTGCATGTTTTGGCCTTTTTAGAAGGAAAGTCATGCTTAATGCATATTTTGAAGATTTTGGATATAATAGCGAATATTTGGACGTTTATATTGCATAGTACGACATTTCTTCTGACTTTGGCGTATATATAATGTTAAGTTGCATGATAATGCCTTTCATGAATGTTTGTTTTCAGAATTTGGGACCATTTTTCTACATTATACAGTATGTCTCTTACTGAGAGACGGGGAGAATGTATTCCTGGCATCCTATCTGACAACCGAAGTCAGTACATATGGCAGAGGTCCTATAATCCAATTACCAAAGCACTTTCTTATCTGTTGCTTGAGTAAACATTGACGTAAACCGGAAGTTCCCAAGTCGGTCTTTGTACTTCTTAGGAATAAAGGTGTCCCAGTTATACACAGCTAAAAATTGAACCTTAAATTTTGCATTACTCATTGACGGCTCATGTGTTGTATCTCTTGTATCACACTTCAATGACTCCGCGTTACGGTACTGAGGTAGCATCTCACAAACCTTGATTTTGCACTGAACCCTCTTCTGTTGTGATCATGGAATATCCTACCCGGAACTGTTACCCCCTCACACGTCTTCGTTATCGCAGCAGGCAATCGTTACCATTTATTGAGGACATTCAAAAGTGTCTGCAATCATCGCACGGATAAGTAGCTGCGAACAAAGTGATCCGTACAAATCCTGACTTTGAATTCGTCAAGCTTGTATAAGACAGATTGTGGTAAAACTGCAAAATACGTACAATGTGACCACAGTTTGTCCCTAATATTTTAATTTATGTGTGCATCTGTCACTTCTGCTGACGTAGAAAGATCATTTTCTGTGTATAAGAATATGCTGACAGATAAAGGATGAGCTTAAATTAAGACCATTGGCAGAAATTACGGTAGTTGTACAAAGTTTCAAGAGAAACTGAATTTTGATAGTGCATATTTTCCGGTTTATTGTGCATGTTTTGCCATATTATAGTGCATTAATGCATGCATATTTTGAGATTTGATAATGCATGGAAATCCGGGCTCAAGTCATCACATATGACTGTATCGACGCAGACGTCAAGCATCGCACCATTGTTGGTGAAAAAACTGGCGGTCTCTCACTGGTGTTCTGTGTGATAAGTGGATGCCAGTCAAACTGAAGTGCGAAGTGTACGAAACCACTATCCCGCCTGCCTTCGTGTAGGGCTCCGAATGTAGTGCTGGACAGATGAAACATGGTCATCGAATGCATGTCACAGATGGGGGTGTTGCGATGGTTGTTCGGCGTTACTCTGCATGAGAAATAGCGCGATGAGCATGTACGAGGATCTTTTAAAATTGTGCTCTTCTGAGACGAGATGGAGGAAAAGCAGCTCTGTTGGTCCAGTCACGTCACCGTCTAGTACAGAAAGCTCTTGCCATCGAAGACCCAAAGAGAAGAAAATGACGTCCTATATTAACACTGGAATGAACTAAAAAGGCTGATTTAAGGAAAAGTGTAAGACAGGCCGACTCTGAATGAGCTCGGAAGTAGGCCTATCCGTCTTATGGATACATATTCGACCAGTGAAGAAGGAGAATCAGGCAACTCTACATCACGAGCTGAATGACGAAGGTAGGAAAAGCGAATATTTCAAGAACTCTAATAGATATTTGTCAAATGTTTCATTGCTAGTGTTTTTCTTGGAAATGAGAAGATCTGTACACATGAAGTGTAATTGCACATGATTTGGAAGTCGTTGAGCTCTTACAAATACTGGGAGGTTAGTAAAATGTCCTCATCCTGAGTGTTGCAACTCTTTTCAGGTACACTCGTATTGGACGTGAGCTGCATGTATTATTATAACCACATACCAATCCTCCCACCATTCTTAAATTTCTCGCAGTACCGGCAATCAAACCCGGGCCATCGAGGCCGGTAAATAATAGTGTTAACCGTTACGGTAAGGAGGCGGACTGGGAGGTTAGTGATTGGCGTTCTTTGGAGCATTGATTTGGGAACCCTACAGTATTCTGATTTCCTGAACATAGCATACCTACTGATAAATCACAGAACCTACATCATGGCGATCGACAGGAAACGGAATATGGCTTTGTTATCGATTCAGCAAGGATACTGACTCCGAAAAGGAAATGCGCTTTTGAATTTGCTGTCTCGTGCTTATATGGGGTGTTCCAAATGTTTTAAGAATTTTACTTTCGAGTGTAAACCACCATATATATGAAATTTGTAATGAAAGAAGTATCCTACATCACGGTTAGTTCCATAGTGTGAGGGAGTAGCAAATAGGAATCTGAATTGGTAGTTGAAAATTATACAAGAATAGATGTTTTCAATTCAGTATTTCCATTAAAATTTATAATAACAAGTATTGTTTCCTCTTCAGTCTTAGCAGAAATATCTTAATACTGGTTCAATAGACCAGTGTTTTAATTGAACCAGTAAAAAGCGGTAATAAGTATGAATAGGATTACGTTAATTTTATAATTTTCATTTTGGTTTCTTAGCATTTTCGTCGAACGGTAAATAATTGTTACTAGTATTGAGGAGATTGGAATATATCCTATTGAGTTTATTTTGTATTAATTTCATGTTTTTAAAATATTTATAATATTAATTAATTTAGAATGGTGCTTTTGAATTTTTCAGTTTGTCCATATTGGTTTTGATAAATCGGATTTCAGACAACAATTTTGTTATTAACACTTTTGGAATCTTATATTTATTTTTATGTTTTTGATTCCTCTTTGTTTTATATCTGATTTTTTGATTATTGGCTCAGTGTACAGTATATTGTGCCTTTTTCTGTTGTATTATTTATGAGGCTGGGACCATCCTGCAAACCTTGTACTAGGGCAGGTATCCCTTAAGCATTTTCTCTTTCTAAGAATATCAAAGATCATAAGTTGATAACATTCCTCAACATGGCATATCGATTCTAAATAGCAGACCGGATAAGTTCATCTTAGAATTTGAGATTTCTCGGTGGAAAACAGTATATCGCTTTTGTTAACGTTTACGAAAACAATTGAATTGCTGTTTTCCGAGCAGGTATCTCATTTCTCTCAGAGTGTCTCTTCTCCTATTCCTTCTCTCTGTACGATCACTTCAATCCTGGACCGTACCACTCCCCCTTCCCCACTCTTCCACCCCCTTCTCAAAGCATCCTTTCTTCTCAGCCCCTCATCCTTTCAACATCCCCGCTGCTTTTTCATCCCCCCTCTCCTCTTGTGTAACCCCTTCGGGCTCCATTGTTTTCAATCGATCCCTCCCTATAGCAGTGTGCGACACTGCTGCGGGCTGGATGAGCCACAGCTAGACATCAAGTCTAGGTACCTCCTAGCTTATTGATAATACCTTTGATATCCTTACAAAGATGGAAATAAAAGGCAATTTTCCAGGAACCCGCGTAACAAATGGCCTGTAATCTGGGCAGACAATAAACGCCCCATTATTGATTTTCTCCTGGCTTGGGATGAAAGTATCCTGGACGTCGTAAGAAAATATTGCCTTTAAATTGCGTTTTGTCACAGATAAAATTATATCGCTACGAGACCGAGAACAGTTGACTATGCATGCTCAGTGTACGCTGCTGAAAGATGGTCGGTTCATTCTCGTTGCGAAAGACGTCACGGTGCCCTTGGTAAATCTTCATATCCTCATCTCAAGAACGAAGACTCAGAGACAGACGTCATCTGGAGTTCTGTTTCCTTATTAAACTGAATTTTTGCTATTTGCTTTACGTCGTACCGACACAGATAGGTCTTTTGGCGACGATGGGGGAGGAAAGGCCTAAGAATGGGAATGAAGCAGCCGTGGCCTTAATTATGGTACAGCCCCAGCATTTTCCTGGTGTAAAAATGAGAAACCACGGAAAACCATCTACAGGGATGCCGACAGTGGGGTTCGAACCCACTATCTCCCGATTACTAGATACTTGCCGCACTTAAGCGACTGCAGCTATCGAGCTCGGTAAACCGAATTTTTGAAAATTACTCTTAAAACCACAAGAGATGTCTAGCTAACGTCACAAGTGTCTAAAAGTTTCGATCGTCGAGTGTGGACTCAATTCTATCTTAATTAATCAAGAAATTTTCAACAAATTCTAGAGTCACTAATATCCCTGAGGATCATTTAGTCAACTACAGAAATGAGTCCTACAGTAAACCCTGGATGCAACAGTGATAGGGCGAATTACGTTATGTCACATAATAGTAGGACTGAATGCTGTGGGAGGCTTTGCTTTTAACTGCTACATAAATTTTCGTAAATGCACAGAAATAGCTTCGTTTGTTGCTGTCAGCCTTTAATTGAGCGACGCATCATAAACACTTTAGTAAAGGTGTTGCCATTATAGCTTCTCATTTTCAAAATTGTGATCATTGGCCCCTTTTCCGAAAATATGGCCTGTATAATGAAATTTGTATGGCGAAATTCGTATTGGACATGACTGTGTATTCCCAATTAGTCGGGACCATGATTGGGAATGCCTCTAGTTATTTGAATGGCGGCCATCAATCCCTTGGTTCAAAATGGAATGGGAAACGAAGGAAACTAATTTTGAGTTAATCGTAATATGTTTTAAAGGTGTGATTCAATGCATCTCCCGATTAAATCCTCCTACATTTATTCTCAGGCTCATCCAACCCAGCATTAACGTTCGTTAAGTAGGAAAGAAACATGACCGAATTATTGAGTGAATATGAAATTAGTATTACTTCAAAGGCAAGTGGCACCAGTTTTACAAATTCTAGACTTAAATAAATAACTGAAATAAGAAAGAAATCATTTGCCTAGAAATAAATACTTGTTTTAGGACTTCAAATTGAAAATTTATGTTTTCGTATCGATCTTATGTTAATTTATTATCTTTACCTTGACATTTCAGAATTATTTCATTATTGATCAGCTTTCTGAATCGCCTAGAGTTTGCAAAAAAATACTGCGAACCAGTAAAATACTGGGAGTACAAATGGCACTAGGAAAGTTTTGCAATGTGAGTGAACGCTTTAGACCTTTTCAAAATAATTTCCACCACACTCAATACACTTTTCCATACGACGAAACCAGTCACTGAACCAACTATGCCACTTTTCTTCGATTAGATTCTCATACTCTTGATCCCATGCTGCCAGAAGCTCCTCGTCGGGTGCAAAACGCCACCTTTTAAGCTTCATCGTCACTTCTGGGAAGAGTGCGAAGTCACATGGGGCAAGATCAGGACTGTATGGAGGATGATCAAGCAAAGTCAACCCTGATCTGGCAAGAAAATCCATTGTTACATTAGCACGATGTGCTGGAGCATTGTCGTGATGCAAGAGCCAAGTGCTGAGCCATGACCTTGGACGGAGCTGCTTGAGAGCCTGGATTACCTGAAGCAGACACGTCTCAGTGTACAACTTCACAGTAACTGTCCTTTGTGTTTCTAGCACAACGCGAGTCAGGATGCACCATTTAGTGAAGAATATACCAATCGTCCTTTTCTTCACTGACCTTGACTTTCGCACAGTCACAGGAGTACCCTCATCTTCAAACAGCCACACCTTGTTATGGGATTTTGTTGGGACATCGTAATAATAAAGCCACGTTTCGTCACCTGTAGCGATGCAATTGGCGTCACGCAAAGTCCCATTTTTAAAATGTTTTAATATTTTTCGCCACCATTTCACTCGACGTGCCCTTTGTTCTTCTGAAAGTGAATGGGGCACACAAGGGGAACAAACTTTTCTAACTTGGAGATGGTCGTGCAGAATTGAATGAATAGCTGGTGCAGGAATGGGGTGTCTATTCTACCTGCTCATATGTCAACCGCCTCTCTTGCTGCAACATTTTTCTCACAGCTTCAATGCTTTCCTCAGTCACTGGTCCAGACGGTCGCCCAGAATGAGGATCGTTTTCAAGCCCGAAATTTCCCCTCTGGAACTCTTTGTACGAGCGGAAAATTGTTGTCCGATGTGGACAGTCTTTCCCCAGCACAGGAATAATTTCCTCCAGGCACTGATCAACAGTTAATCCACGAGCAAAATTGTAGCGGATAATTGCGCGATATTCACATTTAGAGCACAATGACATCTTAACTTGCTTTCAATCTCACTGCTTGGTAACACCTGGTGTGAAGGTCACGCCTTGCTGTTTTCCATACTGGTTTTCACACATCTTTTCATCCATCACCATAACAGGGGTGTCCAGCCAACCGTTTTTGCACATTGCCAAACTTTCCTAGTACAGTGATATAATTGAAGAATTCACATTTCTGCTCACATGAGCGTGTTACATTTACTATCTTACCGGACTCATACAGTCCATAATATAGAGCCTAAAGATTTCATTACAAGAATAATATTTTGCAATTGGCCAATGAGTAGTGTAGGGCCTCGAGATCTATATGTATCCTGCCTGTCTCTAACACGGAAGCCCCTGTTCGACTCCCGGACACCTTACGGATTTTTGCCTGGTTCTGAGGGTTGGTTTGATATCCATTCAGCCAAATTGATCAAAATTGAGGAACTATCTGAGGGTGAGATAGTGACGTCGATCTTGAAAAACAAGAATGACGACCGAGAGAGTTCGTCCCAGTGACCATGGGTCACCACGTAATTTGCAGGCCTTCGGGCTGAGCAGCGGTCACTTGGTAGGCCAAGGCCCGTCAGAGCTGTAGTGCCATGGAGTTTTGGTTTAATGAATAATTTCCACGAAGCTATCGTGAAACTGAACTTTCTTTTTATGAGTGACAAAGCATGGTTTCATTTGAGTGGATATGTCAATTCGCAGAACAGTAGGATCTGGGATACAGAGTAGCCGCATATTTAACAACCGAGACCTCTGCACGACGTGATGTGTATGGTGATCTAATAGTACCCGACGAAATATCGGTCAGATATTCTTTCACGGTTACGTTATATTCATAGCAGTCTGGAACCACTTTTTGCTGATCTGACTGAGGAAGATAAAATGTACGGCTATTTCCAACAGGATAGTGCTACGGCACATATGGCGCGTAGCTCTATGGGACAGCTGCAGGATGTGTTCCATGATGCTCAGATAATCAGCAAAGCCCCATGGTACTCTCGTTCGCCTGATTTAAGCACATGCGAATTTTATCTATGGAGAACTCTCAAAGGGAAAGTTTACATGAATAATTCTGGAACTGCAGAAGAATTAAAAGTCGAAATTAGGAAGACTGTGTGTTCCATCATTGGTCATGAACTGCAATGTGTGTTTCGAAATCTCATAAGATGTAAGGCTTCCATTAAAATTAAGGAAATAACTTTCACCATCTTCTGTTAACACTGGAGAGTTCAGTTTCATTTACTAGATTATTAATTAATTAATTAATTAATTAATTTATTTATTTATTTATTTATTTATTTATTTATTTATTTATTTATTTATTTATTTATTTATTTATTTATTTATTTATTTATTTATTTGTCCTGAGCATGTATATAGCTGGTGAGTTAAATTTCGTTTGGTTTATATAGACGTAATCATGTCGCTTCTTTGAGACACCTAGTCCATTGGCCATTGCGGGCACTGCGTTCAATGTCACCGCTTTTCTGAACTCCTATGCTTCGGTATCCCGCTATGAAGTCTTAAGTTATACTCCCTGCATAAATAAGAGTAACAATTCATTCACATGACAAATGTGTATCGTACGAATATAACATTGGCAGTTGTAGCACGAAGTTGTTGATTGTGGTTGGTGTAGTATCCTTATAATGACTATGATGATGCTTCGATACTTTATCCAATAGAAAGCGCGAATTACACCTCTTCAGCAATTACCTCATGATGGTAAGTGAAACAACCACAGCCTTATTAGCTTTTGACGTGGTTTTCCTCCTTGATGATATACGTTATTCATTTCATGGTCGTCCCTTCGAAATTTCCTGCATATACTGAGCATTTCCCTAAGAGGATGAGCCGACATTTTGTTAGAGGAAAAACAGTGAAATAAGGCTTTTAGAGTAGGAATTTTGTAAGTTAGAAACTGGAACACACAGCGCCTGCGTGTAACAACGAACAGTACACCAGTGGCCCAAATTTCTCCGAAATTGACATTTCATTGTAGTTGTAATTGTACCGAACTATTTCAAAACGGTGAAACATGAAACTAAGTCACTCACTGTGCTTATTTCGACTGAGGTACTTTCTCATTAGGAAGGCCGTTTCATATCCGGAAACGTTATTGCATAGAAGGCTGTGTGAAATACGAAAATGATATGCTCCTTGTTAACGGAAAACTGAGGGTATTTCTTTCATTGATCTTTGTATAGTACACTTTAAATCCTTCCTTACCATGAGTTCTTCATATCATCGTGTTCTGCCACCAGCACTGCTCAGATATACTTGTATTACTGTTACTTCAGGGCGCTGAACGTTCACCACTTCGTAACCTTCGGGTTACATACGGATCACTACACCACAAGCTAGCTATTAAATGACAAAACTGATTCTTATTTAAAATAAAGGAATTTATTAAAAAGATATTCACGAACAAAAATCGGGAATATGATAGAAAACTGAACAAAACCGAAAAACTAACAAATATTTTACTTTAAATATGAAACAATAGAACCTGAATAACATCAAGTGAACTGAATTACCTCGATTAAAACATTAATTTAAATTATGAGAGAAAAATTATCCTAAATTACAAATTCATAATTTATGATTTCCAATGAATTGAATTAGTTTAATTACACAAAAATAAAATAATTGAATGTAATTTGATTACACTACTTGACTCACATTGGTTAAATAATCAGGAATTAAATTAATCAAATGGAAATTGTACTTGGTTGAATTCTGATTAATTAAATTAACTTTATGTACAAAAATCTTATTTAATCTGATAAAACATAGTGATAAATAAATAATGATCATCTGATTTCTCAACAAGCAAACTTGGATGGCGTACTGAGAGACTATTGTCATGGTCAGCTGATTATCATGTTTATCCGTTGTTGACAAATGGGAATAAGCTCAAATCAAGTAAAATATAAGATCACGAACATATCTCCTCACGTTAATTAGTTGTTTGTCCCAGAAAGCATATATGCGAAATACAATTCTCAATAAGGAATTAATTAATCATTAAACTCAAATCCACACTAATGCTATTAGTGAATTAATTACTGAAACACGTTCTCTGAATATTTATTTTAAGCACCGCATAAATCAGAATAAAAACATATGAATGGGAGAATCATGCCTGCACGAAGCTTAATCACATTACAGCACAATAATAACAATCATTATTATTTAGGTCGCCGACAAACTGGCCTAGGTTAAATCAACTTAACATCATTCATTTACAAGCAAGAACATGTAGGCGGCATATTAAATTGTAACACTTACATTGATTAGTTCAACCAGCTAGGCCACGGTGAGCAGGATTGCCAGATACCTGAAATCAAAAACATAGTTTCAAAATCATGCGCGTATTATTATGTTGACATTATAAACCCCTAGAACCCAATGGCACTACAGCCCTTGAAGGGTCTTGGCCTACCAAGCGACCGCTACTCAGCCCGAAGGCCTGCAGATTACGAGGTGTCGTGCGGTCAGCACGACGAATCCTCTGGGCTGTTATTTTAGGCTTTCTAGACCGGGGACGCTATCTCACCGTCAGATAGCTCCTCAATTCTAATCACGTAGGCTGAGTGGACCACGAACCAGCCCTCAGGTCCAGGTAAAAATCCCTGACCTGGCCGGGAATTGAACCCGGGGCCTCCGGGTAAGGGGCAGGCACGCTACCCCTACACCACGGGGCCGACATGTTGACATCATAGTGCAATTTATTAATGCATGCCTTAACATTTATACACAGACTGAAACTTACAGTACCGAGAAAGTTGGCCGCGCAGTTTGGGTAATGTAGCCATGAGGTTATATTCGGGATACGATGGGTTCGAACCCCACTGTGGGCAATCCCAAGTATGGATTTTGGTGATTTCCCATTTTACACCAGACCAATCCTAGGTCTGTAGCCTGTTTTGAATCCAATCCTAGCCCTTTTCCAGCCCATCGTCACCGAAAGACCTGCCTCTGTCGGTGCGACGTAAAACAAATAGAAGAAACTCTGTTTATTTAGTTATTCATACCAGTTATTTGAATTTCAGGATATATTTTCGTTTCTCCGAAGTGCTGTTAACAGTGTTTTTGTAATTCTCTACAATTTCATTAAAATCTCTGAATGACATTGAAAACAAATTTACAGAAATGAACAGCTCAGACCAAATCAAGTCAACAGAACAAAATATTTCTCACAGCTGATAATTTCACATAAACATGCGGTGGACTCGGACCATCTCAGATAGCTGTCCGCTATTACGTGGCTTATTCACTAGGAAGGACAACCCTAGAACTGCAAACAATAAAATAAAAACTATTAAATAATCTAGGAACTCACGCTAGATGTACAAACCAAGGAGTGAAGAAATCTATCCTATTTGAAAGAAGGAAAGGGTCTCTAGGTGCTTATCAGAGGTGGAAACACTGACATATTCCTCTCGAGGTTCAAAATTGCCGTCCCGGTTAGGAATGCTTTGGGACGCGGGAATTTAATACGAATATGGTACTGTTCCGAAAAATCCAGAACGTCTGGCAACCCTGATGTTGAGCCATGGAATTTCGTGGAATTTAGCCCTTGGTCATCATGATTTGTCGTGTCGCTGACAAGGTGCGTCCCACAACCCGCGTACGAAAGGGGTAACGGTTCGAACAAGAATCGAACTGCGACCTCTCAGTGTAACAAATAAGATAAACTAGGAGTCGGAGATTAAGCAAAAGGGAAACTCAACCCCAAGAATCATATCAATGGCTTAGCGAAATGCCGAATTTAGAAAGTACTCAGAATGCAGTGTAATAACATATCTGAGAGTAAGTTCAATTCATATATGAATTGCCATAAAGACAATGCAGTTCTTGAAAAGTTGAAACTAACCAGGGCATGGCGAAATATTATAACACATGCTGTCCTTATCAGTGTACATATTCAAAGGGCAGTAGATGAGAACTCGGAAGGACGCACGTAGCCATGGAAAGTCACATGTTTTCCAAAGCTTCGCGGAAAGACCGATGACAGCAAATTTCACTGAGAAAGGGACGGCGTCAACCAATAGGAAAACTAGGAAAACGCCAGCTCAGGATCACGAGTAAAACAAAGTCGACGCTGAATCGTAGGTTCGAAAGACACAAGAGGTAATTTAAGGGAGGCAATGAGGCAGTCCGGGGAGACAGTCATTAACGAGATACCAAGTCAGGCAGCAGTCGTAAATCGGTCAGGCCGGGAGCCGGCAGCGAATAGTGAGAAGATAGTAAGTGAGGGCTCAGAAGTCAGTGAGCGGCATTCGATACAGTCACGGCCAGAGTAAACCGTCGGGCGGTCTGCCGGGAAATCACTTGAAGTCAGATCGGAAGTTGAGGGTTGGAAACAACTCCTAAGCGGGTGAAGTAAGATCCGCAGAGGCAGAAACGGAAGCCAAATGGGCAGTTGTGATTAATCAGGCAATTAAACAGTAAATAAGTTGGGAGCTGATCATCACAACTACAGAGTCGCCGCATTTAGACAATTCCGAGTAGTTAACCAAGGACTGCAAACTAACATTGGTCGCTTTCCTCTGCTTATCGTTTGATAGTCCATGGAGAAGATCGCGAATGAAAGTAAAAGACATTAACGGGAACCTTTCAGGCAATAAAGGTTAAACTCATCAGGTAATAGACTCGAGCACGGGAGAAGAACTCACTTTCGACCGGGAGAACAATTGGGAAGAAAAAACCACGGAAAGGGTAGATACAGACAGTAACAGAATTCAATATAAGGAAAGGCATCCAGTTTAGAGACTTAAGAATTACTAGAGCTGCATTCTCTTCATGGGTGTAGCGTGTGAAGTGTTCAAGCCTAGCGAATGTTAGTAAGGGACAGTGAACATCGTAGGAAGAAGAAAGAAGACTTCACAGGGAGCTCCTTCAGATCGGAAGGTAAGTATAAACCAAAACTATCTCTTGAAAGAAAAATAGGGAACCAATGACTTTCTAGTAGCTTGGATGTAATAGGTTAGTAAGTTCCCTAACAAGGAAAAGAGAAGAATTATCACTCAGAATTGTACATAATTGTGTATGTATATTTGTGTAACTTCCAGCAAATTTTCAATATATTCACATCGGCATAAGGCCACTTAACTTGCTGTTGTTCTTGTAGAATCAGTTGTCCTTTGAACCCTATCCAGTGACCAGCATGATCTATACTATAGAATACGACAGATTCCACATGCTGTAATCAGCTGAGAGATGAAGTTCAAACACAGTTATTCAAATAATAACACAGATCGTAATACTATGGTTAAATATCTGTCACAGTGATATTTTACACTGCTTATTTTGCTAACACATTCACCACTGAGCAAGTCTGTTTCAATCTTGTCAGTGAAAGTAAACCTACTGTAAAGAACTCCGTAGTTATACGACTACCTGATTTTATTGCACGGAGCTCGGTCATTGGGCTATGTGCGCATTACACACCAGCTGAATGGAATTCCTCCTAACTGTCCGCGTGGCCGGTTCTATCACTCGTAACTAGTCTCGGCAGTCCATAATTTCCCAACATAGAGTTCAAAACGAAATAATATTGCCTGTTTTACAGTTTGAAGTTAGCTGGTATTTTCTTGCGCAGGACACAACGAGTCACTAAGAAACTTTCACTTTGTTGCATTCCCTTTTGTGACAACCTCAGCCACCGACGGACACAAACGTCTCGTATAACATTTGGACTGAATAACCTGAAAATGACGCTGACACTGAATTTGAATGAAAAAGTCCGCGTAGTGGCTGGTCTACACGTATCATTCCACTAGTCTTCTTCCACGACATCTTCATTAAGGGGACCCGGACCTTCCAAAACCTCCAATGTCAAATATAAGGAACATTTCCTTTTAAACTATTATCACCAGAATTATAAAACTTTTACAGCAATATGTTATATTTATTTACCATCATGTATCACAGGGATTTTAATGTATTGGTATTTTGGAAAAATATTAATTATTTTTGACTGAAAATAATTGACACATTTTTCTACTTAGTGTCCTTTAAAACCTGTCATCAGTTACGTAGGACAAAATGACTATGAAAGAAGGTGTATATTGGCATTGTTTACAATACCTGAAACTTTGAGGTCTGTATCCCTAATAATTTAGGAGAAAATGTTCCTTATATGGCAAGAAAGTAAACTTGTGGAAAAAGAGTTTCAGGGTTCAACTAACATTCTAGTGGAGTCCAGCACCACAAGAGGGGTTTCCACTGCCAGTAGACATCTCATTCAACCTTCTTTACACACCTTTCGCTCTTTGTCTGGCTTGCCTATCACACTCATTTCTTTCATTTCAACACTCAGTTTTCTCTAATTGTCTTTCGATATCATGGCAGTGACCATGTATTTTCCGGGCTTAACTCCCGTCTTCAGCAGCACATCAGGCTTTATAACATGTTGTATGTAGCAATAGCATCGTAAATTCATAATAGGATAAATCCTTCTTGCAGGTGCACTAGTCGAACTGAGACAATTTCTCATAACGTAGGAAATGATTCTGAAAATAGTATGGGCGGCAGCAGTGCGTTTCAGCAGGTACGGAAGTGTCACACTGGCAACAAACTGAAGTTGGCGTAGTTCAGGGCAGTGTTCTAGCGCCACTGCTATTTTCACTGTACTTAAATGACCTACCAGAACATATAAAAACGTGTAAATACCATTTCTTCGCAGACGATATTCAACTTTATATACAAACAAACCCGAAAGACATCCAACTAGACATTGACAAACTAAACGATGACCTGGAAAATATAAAAGACTGGACTAAAAATAATTATCTTAAAGTCAATCCATTCAAATCGCAAGCAATCATAATTGGATCCAAAAGTAATCATACCAAACTGAAAAGTGTTAAAATTCCCCCAATCCTATTCCACGCAACACCAATACAAATAAACGAAACAGTAAAAAACCTTGGCCTCATTTTTGATAAGTACTTAAACTGGACGGAGCACACGACGAAAATATGCCAACGAGTATTCTTTTCTTTGCACTCTCACAAACGTTTACGGGATCTCCTTCCTCTAAGTACGAGGAAGTTACTTGTTCAAAGCTTAATTCTACCCATCTTCGATTATGGTGACGTAATATACAACAACCTAAACACCACACTTAACGCTAAACTTCAGCGGGCTTATAATACATGCATCCGTTTTGTATTAAATATGCCCAGGTATTGCCATATATCACCTTGTCTTGAACAGCTGTCGTGGTTATATTTGGCGGAGAGAAGAAACCTTCACTCTGTTTCGCTTGTTCACAACATTCTCCGTACAGACACACCAAGTTATCTGAGAATGGATCTTAAATACTTGTCATCTCCAAACAGTATACCTACAAGGTCAGCAACCTCTTCCCTGCTGAGCTTCCCAATTTACCGCACGACCGGGTACGGCAACTCATTCATACCTGCAACCATACGCTCTTGGAATTCCCTTCCGGCTGTAATTAGAGACATACATAGTAGAAATGTATTTTTAAAAACATGTTATAAATGGTACATAGACTTAAGAAATTAGTATTTAATGTTTTTTTAAAAAGTGACTCTCAGAAACTTTTCCTTTTGTTTATAACAATTATTTAAGTTTAATTTTATAATTAATTATATGTAACTAGAAATCCTAACACTCTGTAGTTTGTACAATGTAGTACATATGAGATGGTTTGGCATAACAACAGGCTTCATAGCCTGAGCCACGCCACAAGTCAATAAATAAATAAATAAATAAATAAATAAAAAATAAATAAATAAATAAATAAAATAAATGGTATAAATTTCCACGAAGACATTTATTGGAATTCTGGTCCAAATTACATTATTCACACAATCATTTTGATGTTGAAGTCCTTGGTGTCGCTAGACATTTAGTGTCATTTTGCAACATTCATTACACTATACTGAAATATCTATAAATTTTGTAGCAAAGAACTGTTAATTTTTTCGTTCATATTATCATCAATACGCTCTACCGATAATCTGGAGTATTGGTAAGTTGATCCACGCAACTTCTTGCTTGTGCGAGAGACAGGAGTAGATATCACTTCATGTATAACCTCACTATTTTCAGAATCATTTCCTACGTTATGAGAAATTGTCTCAGTTCGACTAGTGCACCTGCAAGGATGATTTATCCTATTATGAACTCTATTACTAAATCCAGGCATGTTCGATAAGTTATACTTCCACAATAGAAATAATGCAATACAAATCTTGAACTAACCGCAAAATGACTCAAGTTAAACAACGATATACAAGGAACACAGCAATGCAGACAAAAGAATAGCCTGTCAAATCAAGAAGCCAACACAAGATATACGCTCCGGGAGACCGAGAAATTTGAATAATGATCTTTTCACCCAACATGTGGTTTATGTGGTGACACACACACTACAGAATATTATTTAAACATATATTTTATACTTGTAGTTGAGCTACCGGGAAGGTTAATGCCATATGAAAGAGGAAAAGCTGTAGTATTCTCTTTCACAATAAACTCAAAATACAAAATCTCATCATTTTCAGGGTCCTTATTTCTTTAATAGTCGTGTCTGCAATCAGGTTTAATAGATTGTATAATTATACACATAAATGTTTTACGGCGCCATTCTTCACTTCCGATCGTACAAACTACCGAATAATTCGTGAGCTTCTCAACATTTATGTCCTTCCGTTAAGGTACCACATGGCAGCTGCCACCACCCGTCACGTGATCATAGCCACGAAATCCCAGGCATGTATATCTCACTTATTAACTTCAGACAAATCATCACATAATTACACCTTCTTGGTGGCGTAAAAATTGACACGATCAAAATACTTCCTGAGGGCTGGAGCTTCTTATTAACTTTGGCCTGTACATTGAAATACACTCGGCTATGTGCGAAACAAGTGACGTTCTAAATTCTCCGATTGGAGGATTTTTGGATTATGAGCAATCCATTTCTTCTCTAAAGGAAAGAATTCTATCAATCTCCGTCACACAAACTGAGATTAAAACTTTCCCGAGGTACCCATCTGCCAACAATGTTGTTATCTAGCTTCAGACATGTTCCTTTTATCGCTTATAAGAACAAACAATGTTCCGGAAAAAGCCGCCTTCTCAATTATGTAGACCTGGACCACTCAATACTGCTGTCGACCAAGGCATTCAGAGGACAATATGCAAAATATTAAATGATTATTTATCTAAATTATACATCAACTTGAGCATATGGTTGCAATATGGAGGTATATGGAAAAAAATTATTGTGGTGTGGCTTGCTGAAGGTATCCCTTAATTCATGAACCGGACAACGGTTGAATTACTTAAAAAGTACGTCTGAGAGGTGAGACAATATTCTGCGGTGTAGTATGTGCCGTGTTCAGCAAATTCCTCGTGAATGGGAGCTGGGATATCATCATACAGGGATCCACAATTTGTTCCTGGTTTACGCCGAATATTTAGGGATTCTAAAGTACAAAACCGTTTTAACGTTGTATGATCGAAATTTTAACTTTTAATATAATACAACGCCCTTACCTACTCGCCTCTTACAACATTTTGAGCCCAGAATGTGTATGGAAGTATTTGCAGTCTCTAGATGTAATAACTTCTCAAATGTGTTCTCAACAGGGGCCATATGGGTGACGGGAAGATTGGAAGGGATAGGCAAGGAAGAGGGAAGGAAGCGGCCATGGCCTTAAGTTGAGCACCATCCCGGCATTCGCCTGGAGAAAAGTGGAAACCACGGAAAGCCACTTCGGGGAAAGATGAGGTGGGAATCATACCCCCTCTACTCATTTCAGGCTGAGTACACCCCGCTCCAGCCCTCGTACCACTTTTCAACTTTCTTGGCAGAATCGGTAATCGAACCAGGGCCTCCAGAAGTGTCAGCTAATCACACTAACCACTACACCACGGAGGTAGACGTGAGGTGGTACAACTATAACAAAAAGTGATGCTCCTCGCTTATTGTTAAGCGACATGTTGCTGACGAAGTGCGACTGTCATTACACAATGCAACTGTCCGCATATCAGAACAACATCAAAGAGCACAGTAAAATGGACGAGAAACTAACATGATTTTTAAATGAATATGTGAAGTATGAGACACGCCTTGGCAAGTGTAACTCGATATGAAGTACTTCTTGTCGTGTCCGTGTTAGTGTATGCGAAAAGTCCTTGATTCCAACGAGCAGATCGAGGGTTCGACTTTTTTACTGAACTCCATTACTCTATTGTGTAACTGCACCATACTAACAAGTCTTTATTCTTCCACTCCGAACACTTGCAATGAACACGTAACTTATTATTGCTGGCCCTGCGAAGGACTCTTGTAGAAATGAAGAAATGCAACGTGCAGTGCACAGCGGGAATAGCCATACAATATTCGGGACGGTCATGCGAATACACGTAAACTCCGATGAAGCATACCTGCCTGTCAGCGTGAGAGCTAGGGTTCGAGTTCTATTCTACATATTCCTATTTTAAACGTTTAGAGTGCTGCGTTAATCAAATACGTGTATATTTCTATTCATTACGAAATGTGGCATTGTGTTGTAAATTACGTTATTCCTGAAAAGGACTGATTTAAATATGACATATTTCCTCGTCCAACATCCGTCGGCTTTAAAAACTTGTCGGAGCCAACGTAGTATTGACTCTGCAATCTTTCTAACGTGTTCCTCGTCAAGGGCAATCTACTCCCATGCATCCAACACATCGTCCCACAAAGCATCATCACCGAGCTCGATAGCTGTAGTCGCTTAAGTGCGGCCAGTATCCAGTAATCGGGAGATAGTGGGTTCGAGCCCCACTGTCGGCAGCCCTGAAGATGGTTTTCCGTGGTTTCCCATTTTCACACCAGGCAAATGCCGGGGCTGTACCTTAGTTAAGGCCACGGCCGCTTTCTTCCACTTCCTAGGCCTCTCCTATCCAATCGTCGCCATAAGACCTATCTATGTCGGTGCGACGAAAAGCAAATAGCAAAAAAAAAAAAAAAAAAAAAAGCATCATATGAACGTGGGAAATGGATAGGGTCGTTTTCCTTTATGTGACGTCTCCACCTTGTCCACACATGTTCAATAGGGTTAAAGTCTGGAGCTCGAGTGACCCGATTGAGCAGTTCAATGGAGTCCTCGAAAAAAACCGTTCCTGAATACGACCGCTCGTGTGGATGTGGCAGTTGTCTTACTCGAAATGTGTTACCTCATCTGGATAGCGTTCTCTCACACTCGAAACCATAACATTCTGCAGAATGTCCAAATGTTATTCCGATGTGGGACGGTCATCTATCCCATGAGGCACTCCAGCGCGAACACAACACAGATATGCGGCCACTATCTTGAACACTCAGCTATATACCTTTCGTCGTATCGGGACCCCTGAAGCCTGTAAGCATGAATCGACCTGACCTCCGCCAAAATGGAAGAAGTCTATCAGATAAGATCACATTATCCTAATTAAAATCCATCTCGGTCGCCTCTGTTCATCGTAGAGAGACACTTTGGTAGCTGCTTTTCTGCAATGGAGTTTTTGCTTCTCGTAATAGTTTACGGACACTGTATGTCCATCAAAGAATTTTGGTCGCCTGCATGAGCTCCACCGAGATACAGAATGGGACCTCCAATGACGTTTCAACTAAACTGTTGCCTTCTCTTATAGTAGAAATCCACTTACCAGTGCCCTGTAGATTTTCAGTGTCCACTAACACTCGTCACTCCTGTTTCCATCTGTGAGGAACCCTAAACGCCGTACCGAATCGCTGACTCACGAATGCTAAAATTGCTGTGTTGGACGAGCGACAGCACTTGCTCGCTTGCCGCTTAAGAATATTGTGTTAAGTTAGAATGGAGTGAAGCGTTTAGCATCGACGTTGGCTCGGCCAAACTTGGTGTGCTCGTTGCCTGACGTCATCACTGTGTATTCATTTTGGGAACAAGGAAATAAACCGATCACGCGAAAATTCGAAACTCAGCATTTACGATATGCACTAAATTTTCAGCCTACAGTTGATCCACTGAGTTATGTATGAGTGTGCCTTGTACTTGTAATTTCATAATTTTGTACACAAGTGCATGTCATATGCTGGAGAGTGAATGGGCGGGGGGGGGGGGGGTGGAATGAGGTCGACTGACATAGTAAGTGAGAACGATGGTTCTTGTTGCAAAACGCATCCAGCTGATCGTACAAAGCCGAACATAGCCGAAGTGGAATTTCTTATATTTCACGTCTCCGAAGATGCGAAATTGTTCGGTTATTCATCTGTACATTATGGTATTATAATGATTTAACCATGTTGCGTTTCCTAATCAATGTACGTCAGGTATTCTTTCAACTAGGTCTCGTGAATATAGTAAACGAATACGTAAGGAAAACAAGAAGAAGATGTATAATTAACGAGATGGTGATGATGATGGTAAGTGTTGTTTCAAGAGGTAAAACAAGTCTCAAAAATCCAAATAGAACTGTTGAAAACAAAAATAAATATTTAGGAATGGAAGAGTACGAAATCCGAAACGAAACTAAATAAGGAAAACATTATAATAATTGAAAATGATGTGAATTTGCTTATGATGGCCGTAGTAAGAAAAGTGAACTCAGCTATTAAGAACAGAAAATCGATTTTCAAAATCAGAAAATAAGATGAATCAACTTTTGTGTAGTAAATTAGATTTAATGAAAACCGACACTTTAAAAAAGACAATAAAACTGAAACGTATATTGAGAATCGCAATGCAACGGACGTTCAGTTGTGTCAATAACGACCTTAATTAAGAGCGCGCTAAGAAACCAGACAAAGATGTAACCCCCAGTAAACCCCTACCCCTCTCCATTTAATGGTAGTTACAAGTCAAACTTTCACAACATTGCAGGGATCAAAAATAACTTCTTAATTAGTAAATTAAAATTTCAGAAAATAATGAGGGCATTACGTATTACAGCCTCCTTGATGTCTCATTATCGTAAATTATGAAGCGCAAATCTACTTTGATTACCGCGCTTGCGTGACGGCACTCGTTCTGCCTCTTTCCTAAACATATAAAGTTTCTTGGCGTTGTGTCTGGGATGTGCGTCGAGTTCAACATTGGCATTTGTGACAGCTCATTGATTTAATAATGTTTCATGTACCTCATTCTCTTGATTTATGAGGTATGTGAGTATAATTGGAAGTCATATGAGATAATGTGTCATAGATATTACAGTTATTGACCTGTGTGAATTATTCTTGGTACCTGAACTAATGGCACATTTCATATTTGCTGCGTACCAAAAATATCGACAACGGAATGAAATTAATTTGGAAGTCCCAAGATTTCTCACATTCATCTTTAAAATAATCTAGTTTATCACGTCTTGTCCGCTTCACACAGTGTTTTAGGTATCAAATTCAGTTACAATGGCAAATTCTAAGTCTTGAACAACAGAACAGAAACGAAACCACGGAATAAATCTGAATGAAAAAATACCCTCACGATTTCTGTTCAAATCTGCCTGATGTTTTCGCTTGTCTTCTTAGATCCATATTTATTTACAACGCTAATTCTGTAATACTGAAAAGTATTACAACTCTCGTATTACCAAAATGAATTCAGTGCTCGTAACATGTAATTTCTGTAAATACTCAATTTTTACACTTCATCTTGAATATGTGAAATAAAAAGAAAACAAGTTACCCTAGAAGTCACTGCAATTTTCGCACTGCTTATGTAAGCCTTCGTGTAAGAGTATATAAATGACGTGATTTTGCGCCACCGCCCTCCCACCTTCCAACTTTCTATAATATTCTGACTGCTTATTTGACTTCAGGCGATGTATTAAACTGCAAGTGAATTCTAAGGGATTTACCAGGTAGGGGCAAAAATTTTATCACTATTGTTGTCGCAGACAAATTTTATAAACACATACAGTATCTTAGTCACTTCCAAAATTTTCGAATGACAAATTACTTAAGAAAACAATTGTGGTACGTTATAGGAAATATTAACAAAGTGCTTTCTGAATATAATATAGTTAGGTGATAAGCGAGTTATATTATCGAAAACGACCTGAATACTTTTTCAAAAATCTGAACGGCCGTTGAATTGTTTAAGTCATTTGGAATTTAAGGTATCTATCTTACTAGCTCGTAAAGAAGTTTCGTATCTTATTTCCTGCTGTCAGTCAAAAATAGATCCAACAACATTCCAAATGCACACTGCCATTAATGTTGGCTTTCGGGAGAAAATTCACATTTTAGGCATGTTTTATATACTTGCAATTACGCATACATATGTTGAAAAATATGTCGGATGTTTATAATGCATATGGTGTATTAGCTAGTGAATTAACAACTTTATCAATACATGTATATTATTATCAAAACTCAAATAAGATAACTCTTGAAATATACCTGTACAACGAACAATTATAAATGAGGTAAAGTAGAGGTAATATCTCAGGAAAGCAAGGAAGCTTGTTGTTTTACGTTACTGTTGATCAGATGCGGATCCAATATTCCTTAAGGGGGGAGTGTATATTTTTAATATATCATACCACAAAGCAAAATCAATCGGCTTATATTTTGTATTCAAACGAGAAGTGAAAACCGCACTAAAAGCTACGTTTCCCGTTTAACAAATCAAACTCTTACACTTCCATACATTTTCATGAATATTAAAGCACTTAGAGTGCTCATTGTTATGTGAATATCAAAATTTCACTAATCATTAAATATGAAACATTTTCATAAACAATATGAAGGAATTATTATTACAAGAATTTAATAATAATAATAATAATAATAATAATAATAATAATAATAATAATAATAATAATAATAATGTTATTGGCTTTACGTTCCACTAACATCTTTAATAGTTTTTGGAGACGCCGAGGTGCCGAAATTTAGTCCAGAAGGAGTTCTATTACATGTCAGTAAATATACCGACACAAGGCTGACGTATTTGAGCAACTTCAAATACCACCGAACTGAGCCAGGATCGAACCTGCCAAATTGGGGTCAGAAGGCCAGCGCGTAAACCGCCTGAGCCACTCAGCCCGGCTTCAAAGAATTTAGCGAGATCACATAATATACACAGGGTATATAAGAACTATGCACTAAAAGTATCAGGGATGCTCTTCATGTTATTTGAAGAACAATGTTGAAATCGGATTGGGAAAAAAAAATTCTAGGTTACTTCTTTTCTTTTGTTGGTATCTTCCTGGCGCGCGATTCAAATTAACGAACTTGTATTTGCTATGCCAGAGAGCCAGCCGAAGCCTGTTGCAGTAATTCTGAAGAGGGAAGGGAGGGGAAGTGGGAGACAATGGTAATGCTCTGTGCGAATGCACAGTTTCCTCGTTCGCTTCGGATAGTCGTTTCCCAACTACTGTAGGCAGTGTAGAGTTTGTTCTGCACAAATTAACTACTATGTGAATACAGTAGAAAGTGGAGATGAACTTTCTTTAATGTTTATTTATTGTTGCATTAACTTAGAAATTCATATCGCGACATTCATAATTATACATACAGGATTAGGCTATTACATAGATTTACAATTACAAAA
The DNA here is from genome assembly GCF_040414725.1 of Anabrus simplex. Classification (NCBI taxonomy): domain Eukaryota; kingdom Metazoa; phylum Arthropoda; class Insecta; order Orthoptera; family Tettigoniidae; genus Anabrus; species Anabrus simplex. The sequence goes on from NC_090266.1 coordinate 765,087,849, forward strand.
ATAACAACAGTACATATTGATCAGATAGTGATTACTTGTCATTAATAGATTTGTTTTTCTAAGAAACGTAATGATGTTTTTTACACTGAGTATCTTTGATGAAGATGTCACATACACTATTATTCTGGTTTAAATTACACAATTGTCTTTTTTGATCGTATAGATGGCGTTATAGTTAAATGTGGTCAACAGACTTTTTTTTGCCAGGTGTCACATATTGGTGGAGGTTTCTTTGACAAGATATGTGCATGAGTCAGTTTGCTATGGCCTATACGTATTCTAGTAATGAGCACTTGTTCTCGACGCTGAAGGGACGAATAATCAAATGTATCTGTAGATCCACGCCTGATATCATGGAGTCTTGTGGGTTGTTCCCGTGTCCACTCAGTTAACCATTGTTTTAGGATCTTTGTGGTAAGATAAGGAGGAACATTGGTGTGGGGAATTAGAAAGTTTGGATCAGGCACAGGAAGACGAGTTGCTTCTTTAGCTGATATGTCAACTTGTTCATTGCCTTTTATTCCTTTATGTGAGGGAATCCAAATTATGGTAACTTGCTGCCCTTTATTTTTCACAGTAGTATAAGTTTGCAGTATGTCTTGGGCTAATGTATTTGAGGATGATGCATTTTGAATGAGTTTTTCTGTTGATAAAGAATTACTAAGGATTAAAAAAATGTTCTTTTTTGGGGAACTCTTTATGGATTCCATAGCTTCTGGATAGAATACAGTTCACATGGGAATATGGAGCATGTAGCTGGTAGTGCATACTGCACCCGTCCACCTCCCGAGTCCCAGACTAGCATTTATCTCAGGGGTGTCGGTTCATTATTTAAGTCATCAAATATAAATATAACGGCATAATAGAACACGGGGATGAACGGAGCAAATAAAATTAAAATGGGGAAGGCTCGATTGTAAACTTGAATTTAAGGACTCCATGATAGGACTAGGAAGTGACTGTTACTTTAAAAAGGGCATCATCTAACTACAATAAAAAGATTATGAGAGTGGTTTCCTTTGAAATAATTTGCCAGAAGGAGCGGTTTATTACGCCATCTGACGTATGAAACTTTGATACACTTGGCAACGACATTTAAATTTCCACACATGTTACATACATAAATCACTTGCCATACCGCAAGTGGTATCAATATCTTGCTGTGTTGCTTCTGAAATAAAATGACATTTTGGAGGTATAATTTACGGATCGATTCCATTTGAATCGAACCATTACTCAAGGATATCGCTTCCTTCTATCGGGAGCCCGAGCATAACCCATGTTACGGTCGGCTTCCCGATTTAACTAAGATGATGTACTCCGGCTATATACATTTTTCCGAGACCGGTACTCGGACTGGGTAATGTTTCTCATGAATTACGAAAAATGGATTACACGGACAGTTCCTATCTTACGATATCCAGCTGATGCCATACCACTGAATTAGCATTTATATTTTATTTTACATGTGATTTAAAATGTTACAAAGTAGCCTCAATAGACTACTGCCACAGATGAGATAACGAGAAGCGGTTGGGAAATACCGTGGCAATGGCCCCCCTCGCATCGCGAGCGACGTAAACAAACACGCAAGTATGACTGTAACATCGTCCCATACGGAAACCGTACAATAACGAGGTAAACAAAATTATTCTAAATTCTCATTCTTATTATTCAACATACGAATAGAGGGATGTTGTCACCAAATAACTAATCCACGAAATTATCATCCTTGAAATTATTATTATTATTATTATTATTATTATTATTATTATTATTATTATTATTATCAACGGTTTCTGGCACTGTCACGTTGGATTAATATCGTCATTATTATGCGGGATGCAAACACAAATCGTTATTACTGTTATTATTATTATATCCCTCTTGTGATTATTATTATTATTAATGAATAGGTGACTCAAGATATTATTATTATTATTCACGTCACTTAAGAGGTTATTATTATTAATGGACCGGTCACTTCCGCCAAAATATATTAAGATATCGGTCGCAATTACAAATATTTCACTGATCAACCAACGGCATCATTACAGTTATTATTATGACAATTATTATTAATCTGACCGCGATGATTTAACATCGTCCTTACATTGTTATTATTATTATCGGTTGCATATTATCATTTAGATTCTCGTTTAACATCTTTATCAACGCTCATTTAATTAAGGCGGTCCAATCCTTTATCTGCAATATTTATTATTATTATTATCACGACATCATGATTGTCCTCGCTCGTCATTACAATGAATACAATATACGACCATTTATGTGGAATCTGAACTCTCATTATCCTTAGATCCGTTGTATCTCAACGAATAGCTGTGCAGTCTATTTATTTCGTACATTCTGTCACGGGTTCGAATGCTACCCGCTGCGTAACTCAGTATTTCTCTGTGACACTGCCCGTACATTTTACACTCATATCAATATCCTAAGTGTCTCTCGTACGGAATTTATTTTCCTCTCTATCTCAATATTCCTCGATTCATTTATTTCTCACAGAATTATCAACTGACTTATTTATTCATTTCTGACATCGTACGACCTTTTATTATCTGACTGCAGATTCTTTAACATTTTCTATCTCATTTTGATCTACGCCTTAGTTCATTCTCCACAAATAATCGTAACATCTTGAAATTATATTTACCAAAATTTGACAATCATGGTCTCGTAATATTAGTCCTACGTGTTCCGGCTAATGAATCGCAACTTTAAGACACGACATTTATACGTAAAAAAAAATATTGGACCGTAATTTAAACCACACGTTCATAACATGTACGGATTATTAGCACCGATCTACATTTCAATATTATTAATTGATCAAATTAAATTATCACACACTTTAATTCCGATTTAAAAACGACATCCCGTCATTAAATGAATTCCGACAAAATCAACACCTGATCACAAAAATTTATTATTACGCACAGCGCACTAAATCTTCCAATATCACATGAATTATTATTATATCCAAATTATATTTTTTAAAAAATATCTTCTTAAAAAATAGTTATATTATTTATTTATTATTATTATTAATTTAAAAAAATTAATTTTCGCCTGTTACACGGTAGTCCACTCTTAATATGTTTAATGCATAACCCCTTTCACAAATTCGATTTATTCTGGCACTAAACACTCCAGATATGATTTACTTGGAAATTATTATGTTAATCGCATCTCACAAATTTAACAACTTCACTTTGAAAATATGAACATATTAATTACAACAAAACACAACTGGTATGGCGAAGCTGGATTTTCCTTCCATGTCATTACATAGCTCGTTAAAATGACAAAACAGAAAACACATATCGGGTCTTATTTAACTACCATAACCAAAATCAAACGTAAAGAAAATTATTAACTACAAAGAAATATGAATGCATGCATGACTTAACGTACTACACTATATATACAAATTTACATCTCCAACAAACTGAATACATAAAAGACCCGATTATTTACATTATTATTATTTACTACTGTCCGTGCTACAAATTTAGGATGGGGTCGTTAAGCGACCCATCTTGTTACAGAAGGTAACCAAGTATAATCAAATTATTCCCATTTTTCCCATCACGATAACATTTCCCAAATATTATTTACAGTTTAGTACTCATCTTAGTTATCGGTATTCCATTACAGCTTTGCAGATGAGAGGCTCCTCCGGCCCCTCTCTGCGTTTTACTCCTCCATTCTTGATGGCGTAGTTCCACAAAAGATTTCCTGGCACATTACCATTTTACACTGATATCTTGATTACCACAAACCTTCACCATTTACAACGTTAACACTGAATACTCTAACTTGGATACAACAAATTACTATCCTAGACCCAAGAATTTAATATTTACACTATTTAATCTTCGTCCAACTACCGCACAATGGACCTGGACACGTACGACGAGGTGTCAACTTTTACGCCCGTCGCGATACGCTTGTTTCGTACCGCACTCTTGAGGTGTTCATGATATCGGTTCGATATAGCAAAGTACAGGCTACCATTCCCTTAAAGTACTGTTCGTCACACAGTCTGTTATGTACGTACTTATTCGATATAATTTATACTACTCTCTTGCAGTGTAATTACTTTACATCACTGATATTCATAAATGACAAACACTGTCCTACGTTAACTATTCCTAGTTCATGTTGCTTGAGCGCGATAACATTTTACAAACACTGGCGGATGCTCGCGCCATTAAATGACTGTACGTCCGTAGAATTCTAAGTTAGCGGCGACCAACAGTTCAGCTCCCGATATTCAATTCAAGTGTACCGCGACCGTCAATTCAGCTCCCGAGATTCACTTCAAGTGTCCTGCGACCGTCAATTCAGCTCCCGAGATTCACTTCAAGTGTGCTGGCGAGGATCCCTTGCCCTGTATATATGGATGAAGCCTTTTTTCCGCGGATTCGTTGACGTCATACCCCTGAGGGAGGGGGTGGATTTTTATATCGGTACTTGCGCTCCGAATTGGAAGTTAAAATTTACATCAAATCAATCCACTCCGCTAGCATATCTGCTGGATTAAATATGAACTCCTGGTGATCACAGATTTAGGAGATACGGGTGGATTTAGCTCCTCACATTTCGCGCCTTCGTAAGCGTCCCTTACAACGTGGTCTTCTTTCAGCCAATGACATTCAAGCTGTCTGGTTTCCAAGAAATCCAGCCTTCAATTTATTTAATTTGCCAATAATTATTGATTATTTTTCCATGCGTGACCTCTAATAAATTTATTACACCCATCCGTGTACTCACAATAACTTATTACTGATTACTTTTGTAGTTACGAAAATCTCTCATCCATCATTCCTTAAGATGGTATCTCTGAGCCTTCCATTAAATTTTTATGATTGGCCGGCAAGCGGTCACGTGATTTAAATCTCCACCTGCTCGAACTTAGGCCAGCGAATGTACACGCGGCCGCTGTAATTTTCCACGAGGTCACGGAATTTCCGTCCTGCCAAAAATATCCCAAGGTATTACTCATGTTGTGAGTTTCCTTTGTATGACTCTCCCCCTTCTCTTTCTGACCAAGACTTATTTGTGGACTCTGTATTTCCTTGTTCGCCAAGTAATGATATTCCCTGCTGTGAAGTAGCTAAAAGTTGTCGTGTTGAGCTAATCCGTCAGGCTCCAGTCTGTCGTCCTTCCTTCGCTCTGATTTCGACATTACATAAACGAAATATTTTCAACTACACTTCTGTATTCCAATAAATGTACCATATATTATTTTACCGATCAAATCATGACTGACTATGGGCCTAAGTCACTCGGGTTCAATACTTCATTGTGTGATCAGGTTGGACAACAGCACAACCGCTACCATATTCGGTTTTTGAGCCATCAATCTTCGTAGGAGTGTGTCTGGGTAGACTTTCACACTTTTCAGATAGTATTTTTTTTAATACGGTACTCTTGGTAGTTTCCTTATTGAATTCAATTAAATCTAATATTATTGGTGGTTGTTCAGCTTTCCACGGAGGGAATGTGATATCTTTTTTAGTTCTTGAAGCAATAGGGGGAAATCAAGAATTAATTTCCTGTAAATATTGCGTAAACCTAATATGGAACGGTATGTGTCTCTTTTGTTGCGAGGAATAGCGTTGAGGCTGATAGCGTGGAAAAACATAAGCATGTGCTCTGAGATCGGGCTAGTTTTGAATGCTACCAAGACAATCCTGAGAGACGTGTTTTGAACCCGGTCAAGCATTTTCAGTGAGGATGCTGGAGCTGAATTATATATAATAGAACCACAATCCAGTTTGATTCGAATTACAGATTTGTGAGTGCGCATTAATACATGAAGATCTGCTCCCCAGTTGTTAGCTGTCGATGATTTGAGTACATTAATTCGATCTAGGCAATCATTTTTACAGTTTTCAGATGATAGTTCTATGTTAATTTTCTGCCAAGGGTCATTCCTAATATTTTTATTTCATTAACTATCTCAATTTTGTTTCCTTTGAGGTACAATTCTGGACAGTTACTATCACTCTTTTTGTTTGGAAAATAATATGCATTTAGTTTTGGTTGAAGAAAAGGTAAAGCCTGTGTGTTTTACCGATTTGGCAGTATCTTCAATAGAATTTTCTGTAATTTTTTGGGTGGTTGACAGGTTGCGACCTCTACAAAAATAGTCATGTCGTCAGCAAAGAGGCAGGTCTTTACAGAAGGGTTAATGCATGACGTGATGCCATTTATAGCTATTATGAATAGTGTTACACTCAGAACTGAGCGTTGCGGGACACCATTTTCTAAACTGACTTCTTGGGACAGGACACCATAAGCTCGAACTTGAATGCGTCGGTCTTGCAGGAAGTTATAGATAAAACTGATCATATTTCCCTTAATATTATGTAGCAGTAGAGTTTTTATACCGTGAGTTTTCCACATCATATCATACGCTTTTTGAATATCTAGGCAGACTGCAAGGAGATGTCCGCAATGAAAGGCATCTAGGACTTCTGACTGTAATATTACTAAGGTGTCAGCTGTTGAGTGAAACTGTCGAAAGCCACACTGTTCTGCAGTGAAGAAATTATGTTGTTCTAGAACCCATTTTAGTCTTTTATTTATTATTTTTTCCATTAGTTTGCACAGAGTGCAGGTTAGGGCTATTAGTCGATAGTTATCTGGTAACATGTTGTCGCAGCCAGGCATAGGTATTGGAATCACTATAGCCTTCCTGCAAGCTACAGGAAAGACTTTCTGTGACCAAATGAAATTAAATATTTCAGTGCGGAATGCTAGGCCTTCAGGAGGAAGTTATTTCAAGAAATCATATATAATATAGTGTACCAGGAAAAGTTGTGGGCAAAGGGCATGAGTAGGACCTCAGGGAGTGGAACTGGGTTTTGGAGCCGATACAGAGAAGGATAGTCTCGCAGAGCGAATAATAGATGGTAAATAATTTTTTTTCAAAACAATTTATTAATTTCTCACCCTGCGGTATGATTGTTGACTCAAAATTTATATTGAAATTAAATGTTGAAAATAATCTTCTTGAAAAAAAAAATGGCATCAATATCATTGGTTTCAAAGTCTTTCATATGTGTGAATTTCCACCTAAAGTCTTTTTAAACCTAAGCACACTTTTATAATGGTAAATGGATATGAGAAATTATTAAAAGTTTTCAGTTCTCAGTTCGTCAATCTCGTTATACAGCACACTTGAAATCCTACAGTCTTTCTACGAGAAATGAAATTGAAATTAAATTTATCACTTTTGAGAAATTATGGAAATTGTTCACACGCGACACTGAAGTTTCACTGTTCAAAATAAATGAAAAAGTTTAGTCAGTTTGTTACTCACTTATTACAAGAACTGTTGTTACCAAATGCCGAAAGATGGACATCTGGAATGTTCCATGTAGAATCAGGATCGGCGATGTTGACGTTCCCGATGAGGTGATGACAGCTGGAACTGTTGAGTTTCGCACACGAAAATTCATTTAGTGCGACTGGTTATCACTTACACTGTTGAACACTATTTATGGCGTATGAAGAATCACAGTCCTTTCTGTACTAAATACTATTTACAGTCGTTATTGAAACGTTCTTAATCACACAGTTCACACTTGAAGAAGAAAAAAAAAAAAGAAAGCAAGTCGATAAGCACAGTCTGTGAACACAGTCATTAAGTTAGATTTTCTGCTAATCCTGTTATATTAACTCAGAAAAGTTCTTACTTTTTCATTCAAAATATTGATGTGACGTGAATAAAGAAATATAATGCAATACTCGAGAAAAAAAAAAATAAGTTCTGGTGATTCTTAAGTATTAGGCTCTGTAGAAGTTTAATGTTACTTGACGTTGCCTAAGTCCACACGTAATGAAATAGTTAATATTTGTACTCCAATAAGTTCACTCGTGTTACAGTCTTAAATGTCTTTTTAGGATGATATTGTAATCGCGACGCGACATACTAACTGCAGTGCGACGTCCTTTATCGGCGATAGAATTTCGCGTTCTGGAGATACGACGAAAGTACTTCTACCGTGACTGCGCGAACATACTGTACGCGGGCCGGTCTCTTCACTATCTCACTCACACAGTTGTCTGCTTGTCCTTGTACGGTACTGTACTGTACTGCACTGTACTGGTTTGCGGGCTATCTGGCCTTGACATATATAGATACCAGCGCAGGGAGGGGTGGCAGCTCTCTCTCGGCCATGTGACCGTAATTACGTAATTTCGTTGAGACTTTAAATTGTTATAACTCAACAACCGTTTGATGAATTAATTTGAAATTTACAGGGATTAACTTTTATGATGTTTGCTATAATTCAGCGTTTGTCCCGTTGAAATTGGTTAAGGTGTTAAAAAGCTGTTAAAAGAAAAATTCTTTCGAGAAATATCTCTAGGGGAGGTGAGCTTCGAGCGACAGGTGACGTCACTTGACTCCGCCTAGCGTACTCGTAGGGTCTGGCACATACTGGAACATTCTTTACATGGATGTTCGTACGTCGGTCGGATCTTTAATGCTGGAAATAACATTTCTTTCAATTAATATGGACCAGGACCTAGGCCTTCCTGGTACATCTTCCCCTTGGTTGGACGAAAAGAAAATACGCAGGATTTTCTTTTCCAGGCTTTACTCTTCCTGTGGTACATATTGTTTTAAATTGGCTGAGTTATAAATACCCTCGAAAGTGCCGTCCAATTCTAATACTGCCGTTAGGCTTACGTACTATGGCCAATGGATTCAAGTACTTAGTTACGCAAGGCGAAATTATCCCATCATCTGTCATTTTATGAATTAAGTTACGAACTTCTTCTCGATATTTCTCGGGTACGGGATATGGTTTCTTCTGATAAGGAGACAAGTCATTTACATCAAGATGATATTCATAGTCGGCTATCTCTCCAGGCTTATCATCGAATACACATGCAAATTTCTGTAGAACGTCATTTTTAGCCTCCTCCAATTTGAATTTAATTTCCGGGTCTTCAACCACACTGGCTATTGACATTATATAATCCGGACCTATAATGGAGTTCTCATTGAATATGGACTCTGCATCGTCCTCACTTTGGTCACCCTTTCTACTTTCTGCTACGGCTGGCGCAACCTCGCTCACAGCGGGCTTAATAATGTCACCACCGGCTGCTTCAAAACGGGCTCCCTTCTCTTGAACTTCCAGGTCACCTCGTCCTACCAGCTGTAGTTCTACGGAATTATTCTGTAATCTTACGAGGTTGGCATCATAGTCAATGGTTCCTTTGTATTTGATCATAAAATCTGATCCAAGTATTAAGTTGAAGTTAAGACGTGATACTACCAAAAATATGTGTTCGAACATCTGACTGTTAATTTCAAACTCTAAAAATGCCTGGGATTTACATTTAACAATCTTATCAGGAACTATCCCTCTTACTTTAATTTGAGCTGCAGGTAATAACAAAACATTGTTCTGATCTTTAAGCGAGTCTACAAGCTTATCAGAAATTAAAGAAGCTTGCGCTCCAGAATCGATGAGCGTAATCACCTGTAAGTTGCCTGTGCGTACTGTTATGACAGGTAATGAACGTGTAATAATTGGCCTTAGTGTTTGTGCGTCTTCGAATAGTAATTCGGAATCGTCAATATGCCAGTAATTGATAACAGCAGTACAATAATTTGACGTTTCGTCCTCATCGTGTTCTGTAGTCAATCTCCCTATTGCGAGATCGGCGTTTTTTTTTTATAGCGCCTGTTGGGTCAGGATCAGGTGATCTTTGTTCTCTTGGTCCGAATTGACGTTGATATTCCAGGGATGTAGCTCCAGGCTCATCAGGATTACGGTTTCTCTCCCTGATGTATTCCCGTGTGTCCTTCCATCTACTTTCGAGTTCTCGTCGTCTGGCCTCACGGTTTCCTTCAGGAGTGCTTTCGCGCTGTCTCCATGTATTCCTAGGTTGGTAAGGGTGTCTATCCTGATTCCTCTGACGTCTAAAATTCCGGAATCTGGTTGGGTTAGTAGGGCTTAATCTGCCTTCTTCACGTGTCCTGGGTTCCTCTCTCTCCGGCGGTTTTATTTCCGCAGAATTCGTATTTACTTCTCGACTCCTGTTAGTTTTCGGACTAGATTGGGTATTAGCCGTATCTAACCTACGCAAAGTAGCGTCAAAATGCTCCAATGTTTTAATGTTGGCAGCGACTAGTATTTCTTGCACATGAGGTGGATATTGAAGTGTCAGGATCTGAATAAGTTCAATATCTGGCAAAGGTGGATCTAAAAACTGGAGCTTCTTTAATTGCATTAGGCAGTAGTCTGAATATCGGGAAGTATTGACTGAAGTATTGTATTTGCTAGAGTAGAGTTGCATTTTTACAAGGTGCTGTCTTTCTGAATCCCAAAAGCGTTTAAGAAGTGCCTGTTTAAAGTCGTCATAGTTTTTAAAGTTGCTCTTAAAAGCTATGAACCATGATAAGGCTCGTCCTTCTAGAAGTTTGGATACTACTCGAAGTTTCCTATCGTCCTCTACCCTATTTTCCTCCAGGTAATCGTCGACATTTAACAAAAATTCTCGAGCAGTGTATTCATCACGTCCCGAAAATTTGACTGGTTTGTCATCTGGTACTTTAATAAGGGTTGTTGTGTTGTGTATTTCCCTCGACGAACCAGGAATTGTGACGTCAGTTGTATGTTCTTTAAGTTTAATTTGATTCATTTCTTCGGACAAATTTTTAATTTTAGAATTAATTGAGGTGTCTAAACTTTTTATTTCATTTCTCAAGTCAGTTTTAATGACTTGTACGTCTTTACAGAAAGCAGCTATCTGGGTATGCGTGCTATCTAGCTGTCCTGTAATACGCTTGTCGAGTTCTCCTTGCGTGCTCTTAATTAATCCTATCTCGCTTCGTAATTTACCCACGTCGCTCTTTAATGCATCTCGCAAGGTTTCCTGCACCTGAGCTAACTTTGCTTGAGTTTGTGAGATGTTACCATGGGATTCTTGAAATTCAGTTCGTAAATCTTTGAGTTCAGTAGAAAATGCTTGAACGGAAGGAAGAACATTTCTAAGATCTTTGTCTAAAGACTTGACGACCTCTGTCTTTATTTCTTCCTTAATAGACTCTAAGTTTTCAACAAACTGATCCCGCATGTTTTTCAATGTAGCTTCGACTTGTGCACTAGAATCAGTAAGTTTCTTTTCGAGGCGAGTTCCAGCTTCACGGAATCGTTGCTCGATAAGGGCACTAGATTCAGTGAGTCTTTTGTTAATGACTTTATCCGCTTCAGCAAACTTTGTATCCAAGGTCTTGTCAACCTTACTATTTGACTCAGTTAACTGCGCCTGTAGTTGAGAATTAGAGTCAACTATTTGAGCCTGCAATTGGTTATTAGACTCTACCATTTGCGTATTAATTCGATCTATTTGCGTGTTCATTTGAGCCTGCAATTGGTTATTAGACTCTACCATTTGCGTATTAATTCGATCAATCTTGGCATTCTGATCGTTAATGCTAAGCCTAAGAGCTTCGATTGCTGCAAGTAAGTTATCCATGTTTCCGGAATCTTCGAATAAGTCAAATAAAACAAGTTCTTTGCAGTCGAATCCTGTGCTCGAGATATAATGACTTGAATCGAACCCTGAATGTTGCGACTATTACAAGTGCATCATTTATTATTATAGCACGGCTTCAAAATCGAGTCCTTGAAATTGCGATGTCATCTATTATTATAGTATGGCTCCAAAATCGTGCCCCACGTTGGGCGCCATCTATTATTATACTATCCTCTCTGTACCAGGAAAAGTTGTGGGCAAAGGGCATGAGTAGGACCTCAGGGAGTGGAACTGGGTTTTGGAGCCGATACAGAGAAGGATAGTCTCGCAGAGCGAATAATAGATGGTAAATAATTTTTTTCAAAACAATTTATTAATTTCTCACCCTGCGGTATGATTGTTGACTCAAAATTTATATTGAAATTAAATGTTGAAAATAATCTTCTTGAAAAAAAATGGCATCAATATCATTGGTTTCAAAGTCTTTCATATGTGTGAATTTCCACCTAAAGTCTTTTTAAACCTAAGCACACTTTTATAATGGTAAATGGATATGAGAAATTATTAAAAGTTTTCAGTTCTCAGTTCGTCAATCTCGTTATACAGCACACTTGAAATCCTACAGTCTTTCTACGAGAAATGAAATTGAAATTAAATTTATCACTTTTGAGAAATTATGGAAATTGTTCACACGCGACACTGAAGTTTCACTGTTCAAAATAAATGAAAAAGTTTAGTCAGTTTGTTACTCACTTATTACAAGAACTGTTGTTACCAAATGTCGAAAGATGGACATCTGGAATGTTCCATGTAGAATCAGGATCGGCGATGTTGACGTTCCCGATGAGGTGATGACAGCTGGAACTGTTGAGTTTCGCACACGAAAATTCATTTAGTGCGACTGGTTATCACTTACACTGTTGAACACTATTTATGGCGTATGAAGAATCACAGTCCTTTCTGTACTAAATACTATTTACAGTCGTTATTGAAACGTTCTTAATCACACAGTTCACACTTGAAGAAGAAAAAAAAAAGAAAGCAAGTCGATAAGCACAGTCTGTGAACACAGTCATTAAGTTAGATTTTCTGCTAATCCTGTTATATTAACTCAGAAAAGTTCTTACTTTTTCATTCAAAATATTGATGTGACGTGAATAAAGAAATATAATGCAATACTCGAGAAAAAAAAATAAGTTCTGGTGATTCTTAAGTATTAGGCTCTGTAGAAGTTTAATGTTACTTGACGTTGCCTAAGTCCACACGTAATGAAATAGTTAATATTTGTACTCCAATAAGTTCACTCGTGTTACAGTCTTAAATGTCTTTTTAGGATGATATTGTAATCGCGACGCGACATACTAACTGCAGTGCGACGTCCTTTATCGGCGATAGAATTTCGCGTTCTGGAGATACGACGAAAGTACTTCTACCGTGACTGCGCGAACATACTGTACGCGGGCCGGTCTCTTCACTATCTCACTCACACAGTTGTCTGCTTGTCCTTGTACGGTACTGTACTGTACTGCACTGTACTGGTTTGCGGGCTATCTGGCCTTGACATATATAGATACCAGCGCAGGGAGGGGTGGCAGCTCTCTCTCGGCCATGTGACCGTAATTACGTAATTTCGTTGAGACTTTAAATTGTTATAACTCAACAACCGTTTGATGAATTAATTTGAAATTTACAGGGATTAACTTTTATGATGTTTGCTATAATTCAGCGTTTGTCCCGTTGAAATTGGTTAAGGTGTTAAAAAGCTGTTAAAAGAAAAATTCTTTCGAGAAATATCTCTAGGGGAGGTGAGCTTCGAGCGACAGGTGACGTCACTTGACTCCGCCTAGCGTACTCGTAGGGTCTGGCACATACTGGAACATTCTTTACATGGATGTTCGTACGTCGGTCGGATCTTTAATGCTGGAAATAACATTTCTTTCAATTAATATGGACCAGGACCTAGGCCTTCCTGGTACAATAGTCAGGACCTGGGCTTGTACTTCGGCAGCTACTAAGTTCAAGTAGTACTTCAGTAATAATGATATTATCGTTGTAGCATTGGTCAGCACTTAGATGGATGTGTGACTGTAAATCAGGACAATATTCACGAGAGGATAAATTTATTGTTCATAGTTTTAATCACTTGAAATTTTTGCAAAGTTCTGTGCTAATTCATTTGCAATATCGTGATGTGTAGTTTTACCCGATCCAGTCGTTTAACTGAGGGCAATGATACGTGAGGGTTTTTTAAGCCCTCTTATTTTCGTAGGTGTTCCCAAATTGTGTTTTGTGGGGTTTGATGAGAAAGAGATTACATATACTTTAGCCAAGATGCTCGTTTACTCTCTTTTATGACTTTTCGGGCTGCAGCACAACTTTCTTGGAACCGTAATTTGTTTTGTAAAGTGGGATGGCTTTTAATACTTGTAGAATGCTTGGTTCTTCTTTTTAATTTCATCTTTACAGGAATCATTCCACCAAGGAACTGATTTTCTGTAAATTGTTCTGTTGGTCCTTGGAACAGAGTTTTCTGCGGCTTAAAGTATGATATTGGTGAATTCTCTTATGATAAAGTCAATGCTCAAATTTTTGAAATAGGTAGGTGGTGGTAACCAGTATAAATCTGCCTTAATATTTTCTTTGTATTCTTGCCAATTAGCATGTATAGTATTCCATTTATTTGGGCGTACACTTGGGTGGGGCTTGTTGTTTCCCTTTATTATGATAGGAATATGATCACTTCCGAAAAGGGTTTTGCTGGCTGATGATGTATATATCGTTGCTGCATCTGGAGTGCTCAGGTACAGATATATAGTACTAAGAGTTCCGTTCTGGATATCATAATGAGTAGGACCATTAGAGTCTATTAGGATCAAATTTTCAGAATCTAGCAACGATTCAATTATTCTTCCTCTTGTGTTAGTGTAGAGACAGATCCATACGTTGTTATGGGAGTTAAAATCTCCTAACAGGAGGAATGGTTTAGGAAGTTGATTTATCAGATCTACTAATTCATTTAAATCCATGTTCTTGCTGCTGGGCAAATAAATATTACAGATGCATAGGGAAAATATTAGAAAGACTGTAACTGTTACTGCTTCCAAATTGGTTTTTAGTGGCATTTATTCTTGAGGAACATTGTCACGTATGTAAGTAGCAACACCTCCACTTGCATGAAGGGGATTGTTGCGGTTTTTGTGATATGCTGTGAATATTCTCGTATTAGCTACGTAGTTATCTCGAAAATTAGTTTCTTGTAAGAAAAATATTTCGGGTTGGTGTTCATTAATAAGTTGTTGTAGATATTCGTATCGAGGGTAAAATCCGTTCATATTCCACTGCAGTATCCAAGAATTCATGATGGCTTTTAAGAGATGTATTTAATAGATTTGATCCGTATCAAGTTATTGGAATTGTCTGATCTGAGACAGGCCTATTGCTTTCTCCGTTTATGGCAGTAAGTAGTTTTTTGCAAGTCTGGTACTCTGGTTTTTTTTATTTTTTGTCCTGATAGTAGGGTTATAGTTTATGCAGGGTCTCGACGAGATCTTCAACATGGGAAGTGTAAGGTAATGCAATAGGTAAGATATTTGTTGCTGATGTTCCTTCAGTATTTTCAAATAATTTTCTGAGTTGTATGAAATTAGGAATAAATTTTGAGAGATTAGCTTATAAGGAAGTAGTTGTTCTTCAAGACTGAGGGGATTTAATACCATTAGTTTCTTCTTAGGTTGTTTAATGTCTTGGGTTTTATGTGATCCTAGAACAGGAAATTCATTATCTGTTTTGTCATCTCCCGAGAGGAAGATGATGTGTCATTAGAATGTTCACTAATTTTCTGAGGGTCAGTAGTTGGCAGAGAATTCATAGCTGCATTTGCTGGGTTGGAGGTGTCCTCCTTGGAGGAAATTGAATGTTGGTTAGGTGTTTGGATGTTTTCCTCTAGAGTCTCAGGTATACGGGAGACGGAGTGGGGCTGGTCCTTATTATCTGCTGTCCTGAGAACAGTTTTCCGTGGCTTTGCATTCTCCTGCACTAAGGTGAACGCCGGGTCAGTTTCTACCATAGTCCACAGCCTCTAACCCCATCACCTTCCCCATACATTACCTTCACCGCTTCAAATCTCCCTGGCCTGTGAGAGGATGTTACCCTCTAAGCGGTCCACCGTACCACTCTAGGGTACGGAATGGAAACTTTTATGGTTACTTAGTAAAGACGAGGCTTGCTGTACAAGTTGTAAATGAAACAAACATTTCACCAGGACATGTTTTGAACCCAGGAAGTACTTCTTATTCAGTTTTCTGATGTTAGACGGAAATTTAAAAACCGAGTACTGCTAAATAAATGCTGTTATTCATATGGCCGTTAATAACATTGGTAAATGAGTTCTGGTAAATAAATTAATTCTGTCGATTTTAACATTCCCAAGAGAATTTGTAACTTACACATTGGCAGGCATTAAAAAATAGATATTGAGACCCATAGTATCGAATGCGTCCAATAATTTAGTTTCAAGGTAAGTACATTTAAAACTTTCTTCATTTGGCGGAGCACTCTGTCCAAGGAGAACAGTGCATAATTTAGCATGAAATACGGTAAAAAAGCAAAATAAGTTAGAAAAAGACAAAGAGCATCCCTAGACATTTCCTTTACAATTAGGTCAATGAAGGCAACTACGTGAAACTGAAATGTATAAAGGCACTATTCAAGCCAAATGTCAGTCTGATCGACGCTGTAATGTACAGTGTTCTCCCTGTCCAAAATACTGACCGCTGAGTCTTCTCGGATTAAAATAATATACACCTAAATATATAGTGAAAATAACAACTTTTCTGAATTAATTTGATTTGAAACCGACTTGCTGGTTTATTTATCTTAAAATTCAGGTTTAAGCGAAAGAGTCCATTCTTTTGAAACCCGCATCAGGATACAGCGTTCTTTATTCTTTCATAGTACTACGTAGACAATCAGAACACCACGTCTTACCAAGCGAGCTGGCTACGCAGTTTGAGGAGTGTGGCTGTTGGCTTACATTCGGGAGAAAGAGTATTATGACCCGACTGTCGGAAGCCCTGCGGATGGTTTACCATGGTTTCACATTTTCGAACCATGCAAATATTGGAGTTTTGCCATAATTAAACCTATGATCGCTTCTTTACCAGTCCTGGCCATGCCCTGTTCCACCTTCGTCATAAGACATACCTGATTCGGTGCTACGTAAAACAAATAGCAAACCATAAAGCCATGCCTTGTTTCGCTCAGTGGTTAGCTTGGTATGTTCCCTGTTGTAAAGGCTGCGGTTTGATAATTGTGGGAGAGTAAATTGTCTCCTTTCTATGTGGATCTGCGTTATCTTAAACACGCAATGCTCGGACTGCAAACAAGCCATCCCCGCGGGTCAGGTGTAGCGTGTCTGCCTCTTACCCCGAGGATCCGGGTTCGATTCTCGTCCAGGTCAAGGATTTCTATCTGCATCTGAGGACTGGTTCCGGGTCAACTTAGCCTACTTGGTTACAATTTAGGAGCTATTTGAAGGTGAGATAGCGGCCCCGGTCTACAAAGCCAAGAATAACTGCCTAGAGGATCCGTCGTGACCAAACGACACCTCGTAATCTGAGAAGCGATCGCTTGGTAGATCATGGCCCTTCCGGGCTGTTGGGCCTTGAAGTTTGGTTTAAGACTGTAAACAAATCCAGTGTTATTTTCATTGTCCATATGTAAAAATGGATTGAATGCTTTTGTACATCATGTAGAACAACAGACATTATATTGAACTTACGAGTTGCGGGAAGGAGAGCTGTTTATTTCCAACTTCACCCTCGCGTAAAGTGCACGATGAGTGGGACAGTTTATTGTCCGTGGGGAATCTTGCGTAGTACCATTTCATCTGCTTTCTCACTTCCTCCCACACACTCCCAATATGGTTTTGAACTGGTGCCCTTTCTGGTCATTTGAGACCGATCATAGAAATATGGCCAGAAATATGCACTGTAATACGTGACTGTTGCTAATACCATATATGTTCTGAATTGTCATGCAAAACATATGTAGTCCGAAGTTAACAGACAGATGATGGCAATCTTTTACAAGCTAGCCTCGTTCAGAAAGATCTGATACACAAAAGGTAAATCGTATGTCCATTAATTAAATTAACATTATTCACTTGTATGTATTCACCCGAATGTATGTCCGACTTGTTGGCTGAATGGTCAGCGTACTGGCCTTCGTTTCAGAGGGTCCCGGGGTCGATTCCCGGCCAGGTCAGGGATTTTAACCTTCATTGGTTAATTCCAATGGCTCGGGGGCTGGATGTTTGTGCTCTCCCCAACATCCCTGCAACTCACACACCACACACCACACACCACACATAACACTATCCTTCACCACAGTAACACGCAGTTACCTACACATGGCAGATGCCGCTCACCCTCATCGGAGGGTCTGCCTTACAAGGGCTGCACTCGGCTAGAAATAGCCACACGAAATTTAAAATAACCTGAATGTATGGATGAGCGATTCCGCTGAAATTAAATCATGCATTGCGTGTGGCGTTCTCTGAACCTAGAGGCTTACCTTTCATAAGATTTATGTTTATAATATAAAGGTGTCCAGCTCCATCGATGATAATGGTATGTATCATGACACAGAAAATAGATTAGTTCGCGACTTATTTATTTAGACCTTGAGTAGAACCGGATATAAAAGACGCACGGATATACATCACCCCTGCTTTCACAGAACAGTGTCAACTTTTGGCAGATGACGTGCCTTGCCGTAGCTGCAATGACGATCCGGTTTCTAACAGTTACAGAGTCTCTATAAAGTGAAACATAGAAAAGTGTGGAATCAACGAAGCAGTTAAATACGGGTAGTCCCATTAGGTTATCTTACCTATCAACTTAAATTTGCTGTAAGCATGTGTTTTCCTGTTTCTCTTACGCAACTGTTAATCCTTTTACTATCGACATGGTTGGCAATATCTGGCCAGCACGGTGGGTGCTGAATGTGTACTCATCATCTCTTTTGAACTACAGATAGTGTTTTACAATTGCTTGTTGTTCAGTTGGACCTGAGAGTGAGCGGTGAATGACCATCGTCCTCTGTTTGTAAATGCAGAGAAATGTAATTTCACGTTCACGTTGAACAGCTAAGCATCGAGTATCAGACTGCAAACTTACTGCAAACCAGGGACGTTCTTGCTACGATATCACGAATTTCACTTCAGTATCTGAGGAGATTTTCCGGTTAGCATTCTTTATTTCTATCTTATTAAATATACAAATTGCTTTAGATCGCACCGTCACAGATAGATATCACGCACGGCGACGATGGGATAGGAAAGCGCAAGGAATGGAACGTAACCGACCGTGGTCTTAATTAATGCACAGCCCCAGGATTCGCCTGGTATGGAAATGGGAAACCACGGAAAACCATCTTCAGGGCTGCCGACAGTGGGGTTCGAACCCACCTTCTCCCGAATGCAAGCTGACAGCTACGTGTCTCAATCTGCGTAGCCACTCGCTCAGTCTGCCGGAAATTACAGGTGTCCACAAGGATCCATAATACCAGAATTTCCTGAAACAGTTACGAAGAAACGAAATGAAATTTAAATACAAAAATGTAAGTTATTTGTGAAGCAATAAGTGCGTTAAAATGAAGTTGAATACAAATTATGTCTCAATATCCCAGTGGAACTTTTCCACTCTGTAATGGCAACGGTGTGGATGATATGTATGTTGATTTTGAGTCCCTTATAGTAGCCGACAAGGAAAGGCGTAATCGTGAATCTGATTCCGACCATAAGTCCGACGACTTTTCGTGTGGTTATACTTATTTAAGTTTAGATTGTAAACAAAATCTCTTTGTGACTCCTACTGCTTGTTTCGCGTCGGTGGTTGAAGCAATTTTAGTTTTTCTGTCGAAGGCGATGACGTCCATTCAACGAGTGCGACCTGTAGTGGAGATTCCGTGAGCTTCGTGGACAATCTAGGGATGCATTGTACTCCTGTTTTGTGTCATTTAACGTATTAATCGTGTCCTGTGGTAGTTCGTTTCTTGTAATTCTAAAAAAGTATGACATCTTCGTTAAATCCAAATACCGACAACTACACTTGCTTTAAAAATGAATAATTAATGATATGCGATGCAGTGACGAATTGCTGTCCGTAATATATTATCAAAAGTAGCATGTTTAATTTCCTACATATCTGTGAGAATGATATCTCTGTAGATAATTTGTAGGTAACACATCGTACCTAAAACCTGATAGACCGTGCATCACGTGAAATATGGGTCTGAGGCAGCAATTATATATTTCAAGAAACGTTTAGAAAAAATAAATGTATAAAACTTTCTTCTGCTAGTGGTTTAATGTTGCACTATCTCATCGAATATTTTCGGCGAAGCAAGGAATGGAAAGGGCAAGCGTTGGGAAAGTAGCGGCCGTGGCCTTATTTTAGGTACATAGCGAACACTTGCCCGGTGTGACAATGGGAAACCATGGAAAACCATCTTTAGGTCTGCCGACGGTGGCTTTTGACCCTGCCATCTCACGAATGCATGCTCACAATTGCGTGACCTTAACCGCACGGTCAACTCTCTCGGTTAAAAAAATCATTTATGAAGATGTTTAGAGGTTCTTATTCTTAGGAATATAATTCTTGAGGAATTTCTCTGTCTCTCTCACACTGATGACTGTATATTACACGTGAAGAATCGGCAGTCTTGTCATTGGAGGCTGAAAACTTTTGCAGCAGAACTGAATCTGCGACCGAAAACCATCTCATTCTGAGAATGTTGTTTAAAAATAAATTCCCAGTGGACATCGCTGCAAAGAAGGATACATGCTGTGGAGTGGATTCTGAGAGTTAATGATTGTCTTAATACAGAAGTTGTGATTATACGGTATATATCATATAGGAAGGCAATGTCATGCTGAAGGAATGCTTGTTTAATGGTAATGGAAGTATTATCCCAACTATAGTTCATTCTTCAAAAACCGTGTTAGGCGTGAATGTTGATTACAATTGGAGAAATTCAGGAAAGATAAGGAGGAAATATTTAAACTGAGGAATTCAGAGAAAATAATAAGCAAAGTGCTCAAATAAGACATAATTTTAAAAGTAGGAATCGTAATGGATATGATGAGTAAGATTTACGAAAAAACGTAGACAGAATTCCTCGATTCATGAAAAATCTATAAGTAACAGAAAGCTTAGAAATTTTTACATCAAACTGATGAATTACAAAGTACAAGCAGTTAAAGGATGAGATGGAAAGGAAGAACGATACACTAAATGAGGAACGGTTCTAAAAGAATGATGGATTAGATATCCATGTCAACGCCAAATACAACATCTACTACTATCGAAGTGACCTTTGGGAGAGGTGGGGGCGGTGGGAAGGATACCAAAACCAGGTGCATAATTATCAGACTTTTATGGAAAGCCAATTGTGTGGAAAATGAACACACCCGTTAGGGAATTCTCTAACTACCGAACCATAGCACTTGTATCCCATGCAAGCAAAGTCCTACTACCATACTGAATCAACGTTTGAAGCCTTTCTTACAACATCAGATATCCCTGGAACAAGCAGGTTTTGTGGAAACTAAAGGTACACGAGAGCAAATTCTGAACATGGGGCAAATAATTGAGAAATGTCGTGAGTTTTGTGTTCCTATTTTTATCTGCTTTGTAGATTACATAAATGCGCTTGACTATGTTGAGTGGGACAAACTATAGAAAGTATTAGAAGGATTCGGTGTTTCAGCACATGTCATATCACTGCTGAAAGGCCATTATGATAGTAACTAGGCCACTGTAAGGCTGGATGGAGATACCTCAGACTTTTTCAGTGTATCCCAAGGCGTAAGACAAGGCTGCGTATTCTCTCCCCTGCTATGCAATATCTATGCCAAGCACAACATGAGGAGAGCGCTTGATGGTTGGTCTGGTGGTATCTCAATTGCTGGACGAAAAATCAACAACTTGAGTTTTGCTGACGACAATACACTCATTGCCAGTAGTGAAGTTGAGCTTGCAAATTTACGGTGCAAGACTCAAATACGATTTTGAAATCAATTTGAAGAAGACCAAACTCACGATCATTGATTGTGGAAATCAAGTGCAATTCACAGGTCGAATAAGTGGGCTGGAGTTGGTTAATGACCTTGTATACCTTAGGTCATGTATAAATTGCACGAGAAATTGAGAGAAAGGGATAAGGAAGCGATTTTACTGGGACGTGCAGCCATGAGTAAACTAACTAAGTTCTGGCAGAACAGGGCAGTATCTAAAATCACGAAGATTCGATTGGTTGAAGCACTAGAATTTCCGTGTTCTTCGACGGTTGTGAGACATGGACCGAAAAGGCTAAGAACGAAGTCCACATCGATGCCTTTGAGATGTGGTGTTGTCATAGAATGCTATGTGTAGTTTGGACCGAAATGAGAAAAATTGAGTCCATCATTAAAGAGCTGGAGATAGTGAAACGTCTCTCTACACATGCCAGTGAAAGAATACTTCATTTCCTCGGACATATCATAAGGGAGGATGGAGACAACCTGGAAGAGTCTTTCATAGAAGGCAAAATACAAGGCAAAAGACCACGTGGAAGGACAGCTAGCCGGTGGCTAAATCAGACTAGGAAGGTAACTGGCCTTTTTCTTCAGAACGTTCTAAGAAAAGCTGAAGATCGTGTTGGATGGCGACACTTTGTGAAGCATGTAACTCTGTAGATACAAAATAATGTGGTCACGACACTCAGTAACGAGCGGTACGAATGAGGATGATGATGATGATGATTTTGTTTTGCATAATGAGGGAAGAAGGAGACTGTTATTCATTTAGATAATTCCAATGATTTGAAATTAAAATACGGAATAATGGTGAAGGCTATACCTGACGACCGGTGGTAGGAATTAAACCCATTAGCCTCCGAGACCATGGAAAAAAAGTCACTGGCAAAGACACAAATATTAGAAATTCCTTTGACTGTCTCAAATCTTATAGAGTACAACAATTCTAGGGGATCCGCTGTCTATATTTTTACTTGTTTTGACATATTTTTATATATTTAAATGTTTTGGGTGTACTCAAGCCCGTGTTATTGGTTTTTAGCTTTCGTGTCTCTTTGCTTGTTTGTTTGTTTGTTTGTTTGTTTGTTTGTTTGTTTGTCAGCTTGTTCCACCATCATTGGTAAACAGTTGAATAGGTTTCGAACGAACGAACTTCATGTTTAGAGTCTACTCATCCAGGACAAGTTTCGATATGCATGTTGTTTGAGTCATCAATCAGCAGACTGGTTTGATGATGCTCTCCATGCCACCCTATCCTCTGCTAAACTTTTTATTTGTACGTAACTGCTGCATCCTATATCTGCTCTAATCTGATTTTCATGTTCATATCTTGGTATACCCCTACTTTTCCTACCATCTACACTTCCCTCAAAAACCAACTGCACAAGTCCTGGGTGTATGAAGATGTGTCCTATCATTCTATCATTTATTCAGGTAAAATTTAGCCAAATCGATCTCCTCGCACCAATTCGATTCACTATCTCTTCATTAGTGATTCAATCTTTCCAACTCACTCTCAGCATTCTTCTGTAACGCCACATTTCAAAAGTTTCTGTTCTCTTTCTTTCTGAGATCGTCACCGTCCACGTTTCAACTCCATACAATGCCACTCTCCACTAGTAAGTCTTCATAAACATCTAATTCATATATCAATGTTCGAATAACACCGTAAGTCTTCTACTTATCTGAATAGTTAACATGCTCTTCCCCTGAATTTCTCCTCCCTTGTATGTTGTACGTTGAGTATTCAGCCCGAAGGCTGGTTTGATCCTCTGCAACTCCACCAACAGCTTTCATAAATAGCCTAGGCGTCACTGAAAAGGCGTACAAGGGAAATGAGGGGTGTGGTAGTTTCCCGTTGCTTTCCTTACCGAGCCAGCCGCTGCTATTTATTTATTGTCTTGTTTATTGTCTTGTTTTATATGGCGGGACTCAGGCTATGAAGCCTGCTATTCTGTCCGACCATACATACACCTACATGAAGAGTTAAATATACACTAAATTATCTACAGTTTAATATCTTAAGGTAGCAATTAAATGTTTTAATTAATCTAATACTTAGCTATGATCTAATCCTACTATGTTACAAGAAATCATTATTATTTATTAACCAGGTCTGACAGAGTTTCTTAAAGCGGAGGTGGTTTGATACGCTCCTAATTTCAGCAGGTAGGGAATTCCAAATTCTGCCAAGCCCACTGAAATGCATGCACCAACCGACCCTATGAGCGATATTTTCACACCATTCATAACAGGAACTGGCTGCATAAGGAATGGCATTACTAGCATCACTCATACCTCAGTCACTTTCATATTGTCAAAGTCAAGGTGAGGCTGAGACAGGTCAATGAAAGTAACAAATTTGATATAGCCCATACTAGAAGACATAGTGCACTGTAAACACTACATCTCGCCAGCAAAGGCATTTCTCCTCCCTTATCGCTTCCAAAATTCCGTAACTCATATGATCAGAATTTAGGGAAGGACATCTCATTTATTCCATAAATTCACATGGTATTTATGTATTTTTCCTATCTGACTGTCTTTATATATTATCCTTCTATAATATTCAGTTATAGTCAAATTTCTTAACTATCCTAACTTCTGCCTTCGTTTATTCTTATGTATGAGAGTGATAATCCCGAAACTCGGACTCTCCCTTCTTTGATGCACTATTTCTTTCAAGCATTCTTTCCTTCGCTGTCCGTAATTTCTCCGATAACCTATACACAACGTACTGTTAACTGAAACTTATTTAACGTCAGTGGGTTGTTGATGAATCGTGAGAGTTGGGGCCTTTTACTATGGCCGCTGAAAATTAAGCTGCCCTTGAAAATCTTCCTTCAAAACAACAGTTCGCATCTGGGGCGTCTGAGAATGCTTCTGAGCGCAAGGCCAGGTTGAATATGGTCAGATAGAGGAAGATATTCAGAGAGCTATGCTGATAGCAGGTCAGTTTCAGTTCGCAGAATGAAGGTTGTTTTAAATCTAGGGTGTCTGAGGCTGCTTTCAATAATGCTGATAAAGGTCTCAAGAATTCCAATGACGCCGAGGAGCTGGATATTTTGAGATACAAGGGTTCATTTATGTACAGGTAGATCTACCGACATGAATTTCGCAGCTTGCCACGAGCGGCATCTCTTCACATACTATCGAACTTAAGCAGGAAAATCGCACTCACCTCGGGGCAAGCTAGACAATGCTATCTGGCTAGTTAGCTAGCACAGCAAGACTGCTTCAGAGCGCGAGGCCAGGGTTTGTGCTGACCGACGTAAGAAGAGCGCTGCTCGATATTCAGTGTGTGATGATGATCGTAAGCCAAGTTTCTGATATCATAGAATTACAATACCGATTAAGTGAATCGTTGTTGGATGTATTCAATAAAACTAGTAGAAATATCATTTCAATTAGACTAGGGATACAAACCACTGTGTAATATGTCCTGACGTTAACAGAACGACAAATTAGTGATACGTCGGCAAACTAAATAGAGATAGTGCAGCAGAAATGGGAAAGGAGGCGAGCTCAGTGACACAGATCAGATACCACTGTTGAAGATCACAAACCTTTAAAAGGAGTTAGAGCAAGACTTGCAATTGTTAGAAAATTTAATCTCAACCTCAAGTGAAGTTATATATATCTCACTGCACCGTGATGTGAAATGTAGCCAAGTGCATTAGCATATAACCCTCTCAACGATGGCGTTCAACACCTCAAATTAGATCTCTAATAGAAGCAAGAATCAGAAGGAATTTTCTATTTATATTGTAGAATTAATTGGATCTCATGAAAGATTCATCAGAATCTCACATTTCTCTATGAAATATGTTACATGCTAGCTAACACTTCCGTTAGTTCGTGAGATCCTGAAAATGTACATTCCATACCACTGACTGGGCGCATGCGAAGTAGCTGAAGATGAATAGAAGCCATGCGAGAAGAAAAACTGGTATTAATTTCGTCAAATGTTTGATCAGTTCTGGGTAGACCCTTTTTTTAGATAATGAGTGTAAGGTCAGTCTGTATGAGAATTTACTAAAAGGGTTGAGGGATACCTTCACATTAAATATATCATAAGTCAGGACTGCAAATTCGCGTGCGAAGAATGGGTCTTAAATACTGTATAATCAAACATTTTCCTTTGATTTACTGTTATGTACGAAGAGATGTGTTCTCGATGATGACATATTGTTTTTCTTCTTGGAAACGTTTAACCTCTAATGTTTTGCAAAAGTTGCGTATTGCCTTAAGTTTCATCTGACCCCGTCTTCCTCTCCTTTTGTCTCTCCACGAGTCTTTTCAGTCATACGAAGAAATATGTTGTCATGGTTACTTAATTCAACTTGTACTGGTGCATAGACCAAGATCAATATCTGACTTGTTGGAAATATTCACGTCTGGCCGAGAGAAAATTCGCATTTGCGGGATTTACTGACGGTAGTGAATACTGTTTTAATGAATTCCACTACGCATGTACTTCGGAAGTGTGGGAGATTAGATTAGATTAGATTAATGCAGCATGAAACCACACATTTACATGTCCTGGAATTTACCAGCTATTCCAAACAAACTGTAGTCTATATAATCGCTCAAAATACGACTGAAACTACTTTTTTTGCTTGTGACGACAGGATAGGAAAGGGCGAGCAGTAGGCCTTAATTAAGGTGCAGCACCAACATTCGAATGATGTGAAGATGGAAAACCATATTCAAGGCTGCTGACAGTAAGGTTCGAACCCGCTACCTCCCGAATAGGTCTGAATCATCCAGAGACTATATAGCCATTATGACTGATCGTAATCGGAGCTTAGATTTTAATATACTATTCTATTACTCCAAGAGATTGCGGGTATCAGGTAGTGTCAAAAATTTACGGTTTTACCTCTTGTCCCAGATTTCATAATAACGCACATTATCGGACATATTTTACCTTCTGTGTGGTGGACTGGTGAAAAAATGTGTTCCATTTCCCTAAATACCGAAATAGAACACATTCTTGACAAATAACAATCGCATCTCCATGGGTGCAGTATAAGAAAAATAACTTGCCCACTTCAAGCACGTATAAAGATATAAAACCGATGCATCTGAAGACTTGAGTGTGGCAGTCCATGAAAGTGAAACAGATAATAACTGGAGCATGATGAAAGAGGATAAAATATTTTGAAACTTGTTTCTTCCAAAGAATCCTAAGTTGAGAAGGGTCAATCAAATCACAAAAGAAGAGATACGGAATTAAGTTTTCAAGACGATAACCATTTGGAACTACTGAAAACCAGGAGAAGATTTAGATTGTTAAGAAGTAATTTGAGATACCCATGATTTGCTCTGTAGGATGTGGAGCGAAGTGTAGGTCAGTTTTGACCACACTGGCCTTTGTGTCCCGCGAGCAAATGGCATTTATGTGGTCTGATAAACGATCAGTGTGTTCACTTCAGCCACAACGACGTTGTGATTACGTCACAGGCCGTGTGAAAGTCAATGAGTGGCGAATGTTCATTTGATTATTGTGGGAATGTTGTCTCTTTTTATTTCCAGAGGGTAGAAATCCAGATCATTTTCAATATAACTTACGTTGTAAGAAATTAGTTATTTCTTTTTATTGCAACTTACGCATGTTGACCGGATATAATAACGGCTACGGTATACGTTCAAATATGTTTGTACTGTAGACAGTGAATTAAAATTTTCGCTGTTATATTTTAAGAGGGGTGTGCTTTAGGAATATTCCTAATATAAAAGGAGTTAAGCTGATAAACTCTGACTATTTGTTGCTTGATTTTAAAAGATCCAGTAAACTCATTAACAATCCAGTCATATTAATAAAAAATAACATTAGTTTAGTTATTTATTGAAGACATACTGCTGTATATCTACTAGGAACTGCATTTGTAGTGTTATACTTTAAACTCGGATAGTAAATTTCTGTGTCTTCACTCGTGATGTAACGCACTCGTTATTTAGAGGCTAGCCGTTTTCAATGGGTATTTTCATTGCTATTTTCAGAAACTCTGTGAACAGGGAAAATCACATAACAGTACCACACCGTTCAAAATGAAGCATTTCACTTGCTCATGCAAATGTGTTACGTTTTATGAACGAATGACAGGAATGTTACATTTTACAGTGTAAATTCTGTCATTCTCATTCAAGACATTGTAAATCGTTGCATGCATGCTTAGGCTCGTAAGTAGTAAGGCCAACAGCGGTTCACGCCAATGCATGAGGTTTGAAATCGGCTAAATCATCCATTTTATTGGTGCTGACGTCTTCCAGATCAATGACATCTGACGATATCACCTCAGGCTCTCACACAAACAAATCCTAAGACTTGAGATATGGAATAGGATCCTTGCTATAATGAAGATTTTTCACAAGTCTCTAGAAAATGTCTACTAGAAGCATTTTTAGAATATGTAGATTACAATGAGGAACGAAATTAAACTTATTAATCAGAAGCTCTACCTTGGTTGATAACCCTAAGGGTGAACAGGGTTCATAGAGTTCCAGGGATCGGTTTTGTGCACTTACCTGGGTGTATTGATGCGACGAATGCTTCGAAATACAAAAGACGTGGATGTCATTCGAAACCGAGAGTACTCTGCACAAAAGGTGGCATGTACTTTTTCTAAAGAGCATCTCCTTCCTGCGTTATCATATCAAGTAGAAATGGCTATCAGCCTGTGCATTTAGTGAGATTAAGATGTCTAGCAGGAGAGACAAGATGGCGCTCAAAGCATGTGACATGTCTAGGTCTCGGTGATTTTACATACGATGATCACCTGAACACGGTCGTAAATGTACTATATTCTTGCTAGTTATCAGATTCTCCCTCTCGTGAACTTATGTCCTTAAATATACTATGAGTAAGGGTTCTTACTTAGTTTATGAAATACTCTGCTAAAGAGCGGTGGGCCGTTATGTCATTATGACAATAACATTGAGAGTTCATGTTCAAAAATGTAAAGAACGGGGAAAATATATGATTAATGAAGTATCCGTGTGGGATTGCACTGTGTTTTGGGCGCCACAGGTCGTCAGTTTAACATTTCCCCTTCTGCCTGGAAACGGATGAAGATAAAAGACAGAAGCAATGGATTACAATGAATCTGAGATTGCTATGGAGTGAAGAAAGGTACCGCATTCCTTATCGCTTTCTAGCCGTGAACATGAACGTTCATTTATCAGGAGCATATCTGGTGTTTGAGAAAGGTTGTGAAAGGGAGGAACGGTTCCGCGAGTGTCCAACATCACTCATCAATTTTAACGAATCAGTATGTCCGGCGTTACAAATTGTTCTCAAAATGTATAGTGTGGAAACGGTTAACAAGTCCTTACTTCATGTGTGTGTGTACTCTTTGGCTGTGTAACAACGCATGCCGGGAGGTGAGCTGAATATGTAGATTGAAGCGTTCAACATGTCTTTTGGCTCATTGGGCAGAAGGCATTTGTGGAGTGAAGATATCATATCATTTCTATCTGATAT
The DNA here is from genome assembly GCF_040414725.1 of Anabrus simplex. Classification (NCBI taxonomy): domain Eukaryota; kingdom Metazoa; phylum Arthropoda; class Insecta; order Orthoptera; family Tettigoniidae; genus Anabrus; species Anabrus simplex. The sequence goes on from NC_090266.1 coordinate 765,116,945, forward strand.
TGAGTGTAACATGAACGCTATTCGAAGGAAAGTTTTACGTTTGCAAAAAGAAATTGAAGTCTTTTACCGAGGACGAGTTGAATGCATTTCCAAATGTATTTCTAGTGAGTGTAGCTGCGAATGGTGTAAAGAAGATCTGGGAGAATGTACCTCGTGAATGGACGAAGTATCCTGTTATATTGGAGCGTCAACATTGCAGTCTATATCGTCAAAACGTGATGAGACTTTCATAGGAATAGTGTCGTACAGGTCAACTCATCGAACTACATCGCGGTCCTAGAAACGGTGAGTCGACTTTGTTTGTGAACAACTAATATGTTTGTGATGAGAGTACAGAGAGAGAGAGATACAGAACAGGACGAGGATACGTGCTGTGATACAAGTGAGGAAGCATGTTCTGCCTGGGCTTAACAATAAAGTGATTGATCTTGTTCTTGTTGAGTTGCATCTTTCTAGCTGCCCGCGCAATGAACCTGCAATCACTCTCGATTCTCACTTGGTGCATGGTGATCTTGATATTAATATTTTGTGTGCAGCCTACAAAGAGCAGAAATTTGCTTATTGTGATAGGAAGCGTGAAAAAGAACCTGAACCGACACATGTAGTTGATGAAAATCTGGTTCGTAAGAGAATATAGCTGCGCTTGCCGTAACTGCTGCAATGAAAGATAAGAATGATGGTATGTGTAGGTATTAGAAGAGGAAGACAGCAGAGAAAATCTATGTGGAAGAGAAAAAATTCAAACATAGCTGATAGTGTAATTGTACACGTGCAGAAATAAATATGCATTGTAATTCATAATTTAGTTTTAGCTTGATTCTTCAAATTGCTACATTAACCCCAACCACACACCAAGTCCTATCCTAGCGGGAGAGCATGTACAAGCGAGTATGTGTCATCTTGTTACGCTCATCCAACCGCAACGAAGTTCTAACCTAACTAGAAAAAGTAGTGATAATTAGATTCCGGATTTGTTGGCAGTAATGGGTTAGAATTAAAACTAATATGGCTAGTAGGAAGTGTCGACTACTCCGTTCTTCCGTTATTTATCAGAAGTAACATACATTATAGGGGTTCTGCTGGGCCTTACCCCTAAAGTTTATTCAAAACTCACAACATAACCGTTGTAATGGGGGTGGCTATATTTGTTACCCACTTCAATAAGATTGCACTATAACCCATTTCTGCCTAAAAATTCGGACTCCAATGATAATGTTCACTGAAAGAAACAAAAGTTAAATTTTCCTCTTACAGAAAATAGTCAGGAGGAGAGGCAGAACTTCTTATTTCCCTGCAAAGGTGAAATGTGCCAAATGTTTAAGGTACATGCTTTCCAATTTGACATACAGGTTATTACGACAACGAAAATTACGGCTTGCTGGTTTATGTAACTCGTGAACGATGCTTGCTTTTACAGCGGAGATCTTGCCTTGAGGAGCCAGTACTCAATAATACCCGCATGACGTAATTCCTTCACTATTTCTAGAACCTCTACTTCATCTCCGTGTGACCAGCATCTTTTTAGGCTTATATCTGTTGCAGACATTTTGCGAATAAATCGGGATCGTTCCAGTTGTAACAAAGGCTTGTACATAATAATGAGAACTTGTGAAGGAAATTGTTTCATAGGACACATCTTAGAAATGAAATCTAAATACTTTAGACTCTTATTTGCAGTCATTACTTCTGACCTCGTGTAATTACGTATTTTAGTGTGAGTAGTAGTAAAAATTGGTTTAAATTTCTTAAGATAATCTTACGATATGGCATTCTCGTCAGGTATCATTGAGAAGATGAAGTCTAAGAGTTCTTTGGTGGGTTTATAGTGTGCCATATCATATATGCCCCAAATAATAATTATGTAAAATGGTGTAATATTGTGCATTTAATACAAGAAGGAGTCATGGTGCAATATAGAAGATGTGTAATGCAGTATTCCGGCAGCGCGTGGCTTCAGAAATAATTTCTTATCTTTCATAGCAACAGCGAATATCTCGGGTATTCCGTATGATTCAATCGGGGAATTTAAGAGAGTTTTTGAGAGCGGCCGATTCAAAAAGGACCAATCACAGCCCTGGAAGCGATATTGCGGAATGAAGGGATCTACAGAACAAATGAAGTCAGTCTTACCAACTTTAGGATTTACAGTGCTGCACTACTCTTGATTTGATTAGGCAATCTGTTATAAAGCCATACTCCACGTTTCTGATATGAAATAGAAGCAAGTTACACGTTAAAAACTACCTGTAGATAGTTGCAGTTCTTTATTCTGGACTAATAAAGTTATAAATATATTTCTATTGAATCAGCGCTTCTGCAGAGCAAATGGGCGAGCCATGGCGTCATCGCATCTGTGGAATCCCCGATGATATGACTAATACCGGAAGTTTGGTGAACGTAGTAGCTTCTGGAGATGGGAAGCTCACTCTATCTTGAAGTTGATAACCGTGCGGATCGGTGTTCCTTACATTCAGCCAGCGTTGTATGAAAGTAACATTTACAGTGACGATATTTAATCAAACAATTATAGATATTTTTGTGAAACTGAAACGTTAATTTATGAGAATGCATTACCTAAATGCTAGTGATTATAATGTAATTAGGAAAGTGTATTGTACAGTAACAAAGCAATTACCTTTGCTATATATATATAATATAAATTAGACGATAGTTACTATCGATATTTCAAAACCCGTGTATGTTATTTGCATCTGTATAGTGCAAATACCGTGATCGGTACGCGTCCGGTAACGCGAAGAACGTGTGCGAATCGTCGTTATCGTTTCGGTTCAATTTAATGGTGTGTGCGAAGCACCATATTTCAAAGATGATGGAAAAAGAAAGGACCTGCAGTGTATTTGGTAACGCCATGCAGTTTGTTGCTATAATGGCGTAAATTTGTTGACACAGCGGTCTGGAACCATGAAGAAGCTCAGACAAACAGATAAGTTCATTTTAAAACCTTCTAGGCAGGTTTAGATAGAAGAAATTAGGCTAATTCGATCCTATAGTAATTTAGCTATAAATGTCAGTCCTTTTGTGGCTGAGCTATGTTTTCTTATTATGGATTAATGTCATGTTCCAGGGAAGATGCAGGTTTAAACCCTGTTTCTTACATATTATTTATTTCCTTTTTATTAGATGGGAAAGAGGGAAATGATTAGGTGTAGATGAGGATATGTATGTCAAGAGGTAACTGTGTATTCCATTTTTTTGTAACAAGATTTAGACTCTTTTATTAAGAAGGCTGCACAGCCTAAAACTTGTTTTGGGATAAATTTCAGTAGGGAACATTTCTTTTTAAAAGCATGTAGCATGTTTATAGGAGTGGATGGCAGTTGTAACCAGCGTTAAAATGCACCGTTGAACTAGTATCTTTTAGATCGGCAAAGAAGACTAGCTAATTGGTATTGTGTTATGAATTTACGAGAAAAAGGCAAGATTAGTCAGATACTGAGATTACAGTGTGTGTTAATACAGGATGTGGGTGCCTGGTTTATAAAAAAGGGGAAATATAACGGTGTTGGCTGCATGTTAAGCGAGAGAGGCTTGATTTGCCTTGAATGTTCATTGATACTATAAGAGTCGAACTCATGGACCCCGAAGTGCTTGGCCAGATGTGCCGTATGTCGTATCATAGCCGTGTTAAATTGGAATATGTATTTAAGGCCATATGAATGTGTATTGATGCCTTAAGTTGAGTTCGAGGCCTTGTGTTAGTTTGATGAACAGAGAAGTGAATGGCAGTGTTAATTTATGTCCCCAGATATATTAGAATTTCTCAGGGAGGAATTACCAAGCCAATTAGTTCGTTTCTTTTTCTTGCGAGGCAGGACGCTTCATAGCTGGGTTTTTTAGAAGTGCCACTTGAGTTATAATGCAGCGTGTCAAGAGAAAGACCAACACATGGAGAGCTGAGCCAAGAGTTCCGTGTTCTTTTTAATATGAAGGAGTTTAGCATTTTATTGCTTGTATTTCAGATAACGGATACACAGTTGTTTTGTTTATTTTATTTGCATGACTTTTACAGGTTTCTTTCAAGTGTTTTGTTGTTATTGAATTGTGATACATGTTTTATTGCTGATCATGACATTGTCATCGTTGATAAAGACTAGTTCTTAAATATGAGGCCGGGCTCATTTTATTTGGGAAGTAGGTTTTCATGCCATCCAATTTGTAACAGAGCGGTCTGTTAGTAAATTCAGTGTAGCTGTAAGTTAGGACCCTGAGACATTGATTTTGTTGATAAGTGTTGTATATATAATTTTTGATTATGGATCGGATTTAGCATAACTTTATTCTGTCGCGATATGACCTATATCCGTATATTGAACGATATCCGTCAGGATTCGATAAGATGAACTTAACTGCGTTGACTCGATGCGAAGTGTGCATTCTTCCCCAGGCTTTTTTATTTATTTTGTAAATATTTTTATTTAAAAAACGGGACATTGCCCGACCGTTTGTAACATGTAAAAATTTTGTGCTAATTACGTGCACGGCACATATGGAAATTTCTGGCATTTATTTGAGCCATAATTTTTTATCGTTTTCATTTTAATTTGTTTATTTTGATTTTCAATAATGCTTTCTCTGATAATAAATTCATCTTACCCCTTATTTTGAATTTTATTTCGGAATTATGTTACTGTTTCCCGTCCACATACGCATGGTATATTTTATCTTGATATTTGCAATATATTTTTGCCGCGATCATAGTTTTTTCGAACCGAACACGGGAAAAGGGGAAAAATTTGGCATTAATATGATCATTATACATATATACTGCCCCCTTTATGCCGGGCTCAGCTCGCCGGAGAGCGAGGGTCTCAGTGGTGGACCGTTCGCTATCGGCTGTGCAGAAAATTTTAAAGGCAGGGATAGATGAAGGACTAGCGACAAATGGAAGAAGACTAAAATAGGTTTATACATTTATTAAAACTGACACTCCTTTAAAGAAAACAATTAAATTCACAAAATCTGGGTTTGATTCTTGAAAACATCTTCTCCTCGTGCTATCATTCATGAGGGATCTCGCTCAAATTAAATTCAACGACTGTTTCTTTCTGTAATAATAAATATAGGAATCATTAATTTACTGAAAACTTTGATAGAAAAACAAAATAATATCTGATATCATTCTCCTATAATGATGATCAAATTGTTTAAATTAAAATATCCCCTCTTGGATTTAGCTTATTTCCAAGAAAATGATTATTTCCTCTTCCTTATTTAAATTATTAAAAAAATTTATTTAATTCATCAATTTATGGTTAGCACGTCTTCCTTAGACTTTCCCTTTAATAATTACTTCATTTTTATCATTATTAATTGATTAAACTTCTTGTAATAAATTTTTACTTGAACTTATATCAACCTAGCTTTTGCTCAATTTTATGCAGAAAGTGACTGTACAATAACTAATAATTAAATCTCGTGACATCAGTCCACGGACGTTGCCTTCTCTTATTCACTTTAACATAGTGAATTAGGCCCTAATCTATCTTAAATTACAATAAAATCTTCTAAAGGTTCAAAATTGACCCAATTACGGACACGCGAAATAATACAAGCCGGTCAAAAATTTAACGCACATAATGGAGAATATCGTCACAAAATCGTACAAGAAACATTCAAAAACACAGAATAGGATCAAATCTCACATCACACATTCACACATGGGTACACGGCGTTATTATAATATTATTTACACGAACACTAACCCATTATTATTAAATTTAGGATTTACTGCAAATTAGGTAAACCATTCTCTAGATGACACTATCACGCTCATCCCAGGTATCAATTCAGAATGTGATAGAATTAAGGTTATCACTTATACGAAGAAATTAACTATACAACGATGTTCAAGGAATATTTTAAATAGAAATCATCCCAATTAAGCGAGTAGAATAACTATAACACAGGTCAAAATATTAGAATACGCGCTTACGGTACATGAGTTGCGGTATTTATTTTTATTCATCATAATGTCGTGGCTCTCAATTATTCTGCACTGAAGCTCGAAGAAATCATGTCCAGTGACACATCTCTTCCCAAATTTTGACTCTAATGGATGCATAAATTACTCAAATACAATGCCCATCTGCAAGTCATACTCAAATTAAAAGCGCAGAACACCTACATATAACTCATCATTACTCCGTCCGGAGAATTGTCATGTCCCAGGCTTACTTTACATAAAGTGAGCACACGATAACACTTTCCAAGAATAACTAACATTAAACCCATGACCTTATTAAACAATTTTAGCCCGTAATTAGCTTTATTTATTTTTACTCATTATTACTATTATTATATATTCCTGACCGTGCATAATCTCATTCGCAAAGCTGTCATGTGAAGTTATTCGGATGACTCTAAACAAACTCGAACCCACAAACATGACGTACAATCGTAGAATGAAATTCTACACTAAGAAAAACACAAGAACACTGTCCTAATTTGTCTCAATTAATTTTCCCAAATTAATTCAAACTGATCAAATTTAACGCGGGGTTCAATTATTTTTATCTCTCCTGTCTTCTAAATTCTTAGGACAGTTGAGGTCTCTCTCGATGACACACTCTCATTTCTAACTAATAGAACAAATACACACTCATTCCAGAGCACTAACTACCTCTCACCAAAGAAAGAAGAATGAAAAGTCAAACTACTGCAAAACTAATAGAAATCTAAGTGAATAAAATAAGGCTACGCTTACAAACGTTTTACAAAGATAGAAAGAAATTAAATTCTTAAAGAATACTCATGTGGCTGGTGTGAACTGGATTCTGGCTGAAGATCTAGCACGTGGTCACATCACCTTCCATCGAACGAAGTCTCGCCCATGTCCGATGCCTTACATGTTTAGTGATTCATGGAGAAGCTGAAGATATACAGGAACTTGCAGTATTCTTCGCGGAACTGGATAACCATCTTGCAGTAACTCGAACTAAGGACCTTTCTTCTTCCAAGTTCTTGTAGAAAGCTGAAACTAACAAAAGTCTTAGAAATAGCCCAGGATTCACTCACGATGCTTTATAATTTGGATGAAGACACTTATCTTAGGACAACCCTCAATAAATCGTAGCTAATTTTTCGAGTGTCTGAATTGCTGTTTATACATTCCTCGATGCCTCCTCTAATGTAAAGTCTTCCGATGAAGCAAACGACGTCCAGTCTCTTCCGTTGCTGCAGTCAAAGTAATGCTCAAATTCAGCGTTCAGAAGTATAAAACCCTCTACAAAATTTCCTCTGGAATTACCATTAATTTCCTATATCAAGACATAGGTGTGTCTCTTAATTACATTTAATTGGTGGATTTGTTGAATTCCTGTGAAGATTGTCATTTTTATTGTCTGCTCCAGTTTTACGTCACTTGACTTTCCATTTATTGATCGATTGAGATCAGGCTGCTCGCCGGGTCACGTGGTACGCACACATGTGTCTGAAGGCCACATAACAGGAATTCCACCCTGCTTCCTCGTTCTCTCTGTAGGTGGGGAAAACCGGTTCGCGAAGTGACTGGCTCGCCCTAGCACGAAATACAGAGTCTCGCCCTCTTGCCGATTAAAATAATGTTCCAGCACGTTGATGAAATAAATCATTTTCTTTTTAATAAATTATGACCACTTTTGAAGGGGACATATTTCTCCCTTGGTTAAATAATGATTTGATCTGAAGATGGAATCATTATTACAGGAAATCTCCAGTTAACATGTTCCCTGAAACTTTAGGTGGTAATCATGTGTCACCTCAATTTAGGGTTCCTTTCCAGCACGAAGCCTCGCGTTGTCTGCCTCGAGTGCAGCACCAAGCCGTCGTAGTTGATCCATTACCTTCTCTTGCAATTCACGGCATTCCTCACAGATCTCGTCTTGTAAATTTACTTGAGTTGAAACATGGTGGTAGGTTGGATCCTCATCTATATCTCGCGGTATTTCTTCTTCTATTATGAGATTGATATGACGACCATCTACAGGTTTAGAAGAATAATAACTCTTTAAATTCTGGGCATTATGAATACCTTCATAATTTTTATCTAGACTCTGGATTCTGTAAGCGTTATTCCCATAAACTTTTATAATTTTATAAGGACCTATAAAAAGTGGTGCAAATTTGGCGTAATATTTGCTGGTTGTTTCTGACGTAGCTGGCTTTTTCAAAAGAACATATTCATTGAGTTTGAGAGGTCGGCAAAACTTTTTATCCTTCACTCTGCGTTGTCTCCGCTCAGCTTGCTCGCGTAATGAAGTGGCGGCTTTCCGAATGTTTTCTTCCAGCGTAGGCTTCAGATTACCAGGGCACTGGACAATATCGTCCCAAGGTCGATGCGGTTGTCGGTCGAAATGAAGAGTAACAGGAATCTGTGACGTAGCCTCGTGTACTGTATTGTTCAAACATTCCATCATAATGGGTAAAACATCGATCCAAAGCCAGTGTGCATTTCCACAAAATATTCTGCAGAATTTAGATAATTCTTGCATCACTCTCTCTGCCGGGTTACTAGATGGATGTCGGATCGAGTTTAATATGTGTTTAATCCCAAGTTGTTCCATGGCTTCACGAAATTCTGCAGACGTGAACTGCGATCCGTGGTCAGTGAGAAGTGCTTTAGGCTTGCCCATATGCGGAATTAAATTTCGGGTGATTCGCCTAATAACCGATTTTGAGTTTGCCTTTTGAATTGGGTATAAAGTCACATATTTTGAGAATACATCGATGGTGACGACAACGTGTCGGTTACCTCTCTTTGATGTAGGAACGGGACCGAACAAATCCATTGCGTACAGCTGTTTAGGCTCGGAAGGTATGATTGGAATAGGATTATGTTGCAATAAATGAGAGCTTGGCTTTACCCTCTGGCATGTGTCACAGGTTCGATCTATATTCCTCACTATTGATCTTTGTTTGTCCCATATAAATTTTTCTTGGATGGTAGCCAGTGTTTTATCGATACCGCCATGTCCGGTAATTCGATGTGCATGCCAAATTAAAGGTTCAAATAATTTCGAAGGTACAACAATCCTCAATCTTGATTTTTCCGGATCCACAAATTTAAATAGAATGTTATCTAAATACTGGTATCGGGATGCTCTTCTTCTTATTCTACGGTATCCAGGATCTCTAGGTTTAATTTTATCCTCTAGGAAATCAATGATAGGTCTTAAGTCACTGTCTCTTTTTTGAGCTTGCCGTATATATCTGAGTTTTCTTAAGAATTCGTGATCCTCGGGAACTAGTTCAAGTTGGTTGATTTCCAGTACTTCCTCATTAGGATTACGGCTCAGACAGTCGGCCAGTAAATTACTCTTCCCAGAACAATGTTCCAATTGAATGTTGAATTGTTGCACAAACATTGTCCATCGAAATACTCGTTCTGATGCCATAGTAGCCTTTAGCATGAAGGTTAAAGCTTTATGATCTGTTCTAATAATGATCGGAAATCCGTAGATGATTTTCTGCCAATATTTCAATGCAAATACTATGGATAACATTTCTATCTCAGTTACGGAATAATGCTTTTCATGATTTCGTAATTTTCGACTAACGAAGGCTAGGTAAGTTTTATTTTCCGACTTCTCTCCGTCCTCCTGGAATAACACAGCCCCAATTCCAATTCCAGATGCATCCGTTTGTATTATAAAGGGTTTTCCAAAATCAGGATATCCTAGCTTAATGTAATTCAACAGCATCTCTTTGGTCTTGGTAAATGCCAGGTCACACTCTTCGTTCCATTTCCACCTGTTACCTTTTTTCAATAGATCTTGAAGTGGAGCTACCGTTTGTGTATAGTTGGGACAATGGCTCGCAAAGAAGTTGGCCATGCCTAGGAACTGCCGTACTTGTTTGACACGAATCGGCATCGGAAATTTGCTAATAGCTTCAATTTTTACAGGGTTCGGCCTTATCCCCTTTCCATCAATAATATGGCCTAAAAATAATATTTCAGACTGGCAGAAGCGTGATTTCTTTAGGTTTATGTGGAACCCAAATTTCGAAAGATTGCTCAACAATTTTTCTAGTTTAACCAGATGTTCTTCGAATGTTTCACTCGCCATAAGCAGATCATCAACATATTTAGTAGTAAAACTCTTGACTTCATCTGTAAGGCATCTATCTAAGGCACGGATAAGAGCGGCCGCGGCATTAGAAATGCCAAAGGGCAATTTTCTAAAAACGTATGTTTGCTGGTCAAACATAAATCCAGTCAATAATCTTGACTTTTCTTCCAAAAGAATGTGGTAATACGAGGAGGTAAAATCCACTGATGTAAACAAGTTCATGCCACGGAATTTTCTAAGGACATCTTTAATTGCTGGCGCCTGGTCTCTTTCTGGTATCAGTTTGGAGTTAATATTTCGCGCATCTAAACATATTCTCAGAGATCCATCTGGTTTATGTACCACCACTAGTGCACTTATGAATGGTGTACTGGACTTCATGATAATCCCGTCTCTCTCCATTTCTGCAATAATTTTCCCTACACGAGAATGAAATTTCTCGGGGATCGGATAAGGCTTCTTTTTAAACGGAGTCCAATCTGTGACTACTAAAGAATATTTAAAGTCAGGGATCTGGGCTGGTTTATCATCAAACACTGATTTATATCTTAACAATAACTCTCGTAGTTGGCCTCTCTCTTCTTCCGTTCCTATAGCTTGGTTAACCTTAGAGTTTATGAGGTCATACGGGTGTGTTGCATCGTCGCCCTCTTCTATAATATTATCCAGAGCCTGATTTACCTCTTCTGTGGCCTCCTGGTCTTCGGATTCCCACGATGTCGAGGCGTTATTAATGAAAAACACACTCTGATCATTTATATCGGCTGGATTAACTATAGCCGTTTCAAATGTCTCATCCAATCGAAAAAGAATCTGGTTGGAATTTAGATCAATATTGGCATGGTAAGATGTCAAAAAGTCAACTCCTAGAATGATGTTAAATTTTATATTTGACATAGCCAAGAATACGTTCTGAAATTTTGTATTTCCTATCTCAACATCCAACAGTGTCTGTAGTTTGCATGCCACAGTCTTATCCGGGATAATTCCTTTTATTTTAATGTGAGATACTGGTATAATCGGGATATCATGTCTGTCCTTTAAATCATTTAGACCGGGCGAGTTGGCCGTGCGCGTAGAGGCGCGCGGCTGTGAGCTTGCATCCGGGAGATAGTAGGTTCGAATCCCACTATCGGCAGCCCTGAAAATGGTTTTCCGTGGTTTCCCATTTTCACACCAGGCAAATGCTGGGGCTGTACCTTAATTAAGGCCACGGCCGCTTCCTTCCAACTCCTAGGCCTTTCCTATCCCATCGTCGCCATAAGACCTATCTGTGTCGGTGCGACGTAAAGCCCCTAGCAAAAAAAAATAAATCATTTAGGAAAGAAGTTGAAATGACACTAATTGTAGATCCAGTATCCACTAAGCATTTCACTCTTACGCCACATATTCTAGCCGAAATTATAGGTAGTGTTTTTAGGTAGCTTGAGTTCGACTCCAGATTTTCTTCGAGTAGGTCATCTGATCTTGTCATCCAGGAATCAATTTGAACAATAATCCATTCTTTCGTTTCACTATTACTATAAGGGTTAGTGTCGAGACTATCTCCTACTAATTCAGGGGATGTTTTTTTTTTTTGATGGCACCTTGATTGTACCCATCGTCTTCCGAATGTTCCTTATCTTCCCTTTGTTTTGCTTTTTGATACTCCAAACTCTCCGCTCCAACAATATCAGGGTTGACGTCCTGCTCATGTATAGCCCGATGCCATTTCTTACGCTCTTGACTAGACTGCTGGAGTTCACGCAAATACTTCTCTCTCTCTTCCTCTCTCCAGTTTCTCTTCCGTCTCTCGGGTCTTCTATTCTCTGGTTCTCTTCTCCATCTGTCCCTGTTGTTTTCATATGGTCTTCTTCGGACATTACGTTTGGAATAATTCCATTCTTCATCGTCTCGGCGTCCTGGTCTCGGAGATCGGTCTCTGGGTTGTCTTCCTTCGACGTTTCTACCCCAATTTCTCCCTTGGTTAACAATGTTCCTTTCTTCAGGTCGGGCAACATTGGCTTGGAAAACCTGTTGTTCTTGGCCGGAATTTCGCCTCTGTGGTTCTCTAGATGTCATGTCGAGCTGTCGTAATATGGCTTCAGCTTGAATTGCGGTTTGTACATTTGAGGCAATCATAATTCGTTGCGTCTCTGCTGGAAGTTGCCTGGTAATAACCTTTATTAATTCGGCTTCCGATGGAGGTGTGTCTAGCTCTCGTAGCTTACGTAGCTGACTGGAGAAAAATTCCGAAAATCGTGTTGGCGTGGATAAGGCATACCTCTTAGCATACAATTCTGTCTTGAGATTATGTTGAATGTCTGTGTTCCAATATTTTTCTAGGAAAGCCCTCTTAAATCCTTCGAAATTGTCGAATGAATATCGGAACGCTGTGAACCATGTCAATACAGAATTCTCCAAATATCTTTCCGTTACTCGCAGTTGGCGCTCTTCTGGTATCTTGTTGTCCCGAAAATATTCCTGTAGTTCATTAATAAAACTCCTGGGAGTTACCCCTTTTACGTTATTAAATTTTTTTGGATGGTCTTCCTGCATTCGAATTATATTTACTATCTGCGTTTGACCTGACGTATTAAGTTGACTTACTCCTCCGCTATTATATCCTTGAGCTTGATTAGTGACATTTACACTGTCATGGACATTCATTCGGTCGTCCTGCTTCGGAGTTGAAGATAAGATTTCTCCGGTTACCTTCTTCTCTAAATTACTTTGCCTCTCTAACAATGTGTTGGTTACAATATTATGACTTTCGCTTTGCAATTTAAGCAATTGTAATTCTTTAGTGAGTTCCTGAATTCCATTCTGTAGTTCTTGTTTATAAGATTCCGAACTAGCTTTGACCTCTCCTATTTCTTTATCTATTGAGGTTTTCATAGTTTGCAAAGTCTGTTGTGTCTCCTCAATCGTTTCGTAAAAATATTCAAGTCGCTCTGAGTTGGTGGTTTGGGCTACTTTTATTTCAGCGATAACGCCCTTTTCTACCTGTTTCACAGTTTCGAGAATTTGCGTGAATTTCCTAGACCATGCTGTTTTGGTTGCTGTTAAGTCCTGTGCATTCTCATCGATTTTCTCCTCAATCGCTTGAAATTTATCTTGCACCTCGTCCTTATACTTGCCTAATCCTTGCAATATCCCAGTTTGTACTTTAGCTAGCCTTTCACTAAATTCATTAGACATAGCTGACATGGCATTGTCTATTCCGACCTGGATTTCTCCCTTTAAATTTGAAAAATTTTGCTTCACAGATACCAATTCACTTTGAACTGAAGCTAACTTCCCGTTAAATAATTTAACGTCCATGTGTAGCTTTTCGATATTTTCCTCTGTCTTGCTTTGAATTTCCTCAATAGTACCTCTGAGTTCCCGTTTTACTAACTCACTATTCTCGCTAAGTTTTTGCTCTAAATTTTCACTAAGTTTTTGTTCTAGCGACAAACTATTTTCACTGAGTTTTTGCTCTAATAATTCACTGGTTTCATTAAGTTTTAGCTCTAATAATTCGTTATTTTCACTGAGTTTCTGCTCTAATTTAGTTTGATTCTCATTCATTTCTCGTTTTAAATTCTTATGTAAGTCTGTCACTACTCCGTCTAGGAGTCTACGTAAATCCTCCATTGTTACAGTACTCATTTTCCTTTGAAATAAACGGCAATTCAGACATGGGAGGACTAAGTTCGATGGCCACATACCAGAATCCAATTCATCAGTCACAAGTGGATTGATGTCACAGCCTTCAGAGAAGATTAACGTCGCAAAGTACAATCCTACAGCCTAAGTCCAAATTATGCGGAAAATAGCCGCTACAAAAATTTTTACAACTATCGTCCAGATTTTGTTTATAATTAAACAACAAGGCCCTTCCTAAACTTAACCTGAGTGTAGTTCGCCACAAAAGTTTGGGCTAATAAATGTTTCAAAAATAACCTGGAAAATTTTATTTGTCGCCGCATCGTGTTTTTGTCCAAATTCTGGACTACAAGATCGAGTCCTTTTATTGGTACAGCCAATAAATCGGGCCTAACCACGTTGGCCGCCAAATCTATACCTGCCCCCTTTATGCCGAGCTCAGCTCGCCGGAGAGCGAGGGTCTCAGTGGTGGACCGTTCGCTATCGGCTGTGCAGAAAATTTTAAAGGCAGGGATAGATGAAGGAATAGCGACAAATGAAAGAAGACTAAAATAGGTTTACACATTTATTAAAACTGACACTCCTTTAAAGAAAACAATTAAATTCACAAAATCTGGGTTTGATTCTTGAAAACATCTTCTCCTCGTGCTATCATTCATGAGGGATCTCGCTCAAATTAAATTCAACGACTGTTTCTTTCTGTAATAATAAATATAGGAATCATTAATTTACTGAAAAATTTGATAGAAAAACAAAATAATATCTGATATCATTCTCCTATAATGATGATCAAATTGTTTAAATTAAAATATCCCCTCTTGGATTTAGCTTATTTCCAAGAAAATGATTATTTCCTCTTCCTTATTTAAATTATTAAAAAAATTTATTTAATTCATCAATTTATGGTTAGCACGTCTTCCTTAGACTTTCCCTTTAATAATTACTTCATTTTTATCATTATTAATTGATTAAACTTCTTGTAATAAATTTTTACTTGAACTTATATCAACCTAGCTTTTGCTCAATTTTATGCAGAAAGTGACTGTACAATAACTAATAATTAAATCTCGTGACATCAGTCCACGGACGTTGCCTTCTCTTATTCACTTTAACGTAGTGAATTAGGCCCTAATCTATCTTAAATTACAATAAAATCTTCTAAAGTTTCAAAATTGACCCAATTACGGACACGCGAAATAATACAAGCCGGTCAAAAATTTGACGCACATAATGGAGAATATCGTCACAAAATCGTACAAGAAACATTCAAAAACACAGAATAGGATCAAATCTCACATCACACATTCACACATGGGTACACGGCGTTATTATAATATTATTTACACGAACACCAACCCATTATTATTAAATTTAGGATTTACTGCAAATTAGGTAAACCATTCTCTAGATGACACTATCACGCTCATCCCAGGTATCAATTCAGAATGTGATAGAATTAAGGTTATCACTTATACGAAGAAATTAACTATACAACGATGTTCAAGGAATATTTTAAATAGAAATCATCCCAATTAAGCGAGTAGAATAACTATAACACAGGTCAAAATATTAGAATACGCGCTTACGGTACATGAGTTGCGGTATTTATTTTTATTCATCATAATGTCGTGGCTCTCAATTATTCTGCACTGAAGCTCGAAGAAATCATGTCCAGTGACACATCTCTTCCCAAATTTTGACTCTAATGGATGCATAAATTACTCAAATACAATGCCCATCTGCAAGTCATACTCAAATTAATAGCGCAGAACACCTACATATAACTCATCATTACTCCGTCCGGAGAATTGCCATGTCCCAGGCTTACTTTACATAAAGTGAGCACACGATAACACTTTCCAAGAATAACTAACATTAAACCCATGACCTTATTAAACAATTTTAGCCCGTAATTAGCTTTATTTATTTTTACTCATTATTATTATTATTATATATTCCTGACCGTGCATAATCTCATTCGCAAAGCTGTCGTGTGAAGTTATTCGGATGACTCTAAACAAACTCGAACCCACAAACATGACGTACAATCGTAGAATGAAATTCTACACTAAGAAAAACACAAGAACACTGTCCTAATTTGTCTCAATTAATTTTCCCAAATTAATTCAAACTGATCAAATTTAACGCTGGGTTCAATTATTTTTATCTCTCCTGTCTTCTAAATTCTTAGGACAGTTGAGGTCTCTCTCGATGACACACTCTCATTTCTAACTAATAGAACAAATACACACTCATTCCAGAGCACTAACTACCTCTCACCAAAGAAAGAAGAATGAAGAGTCAAACTACTGCAAAACTAATAGAAATCTAAGTGAATAAAATAAGGCTACGCTTACAAACGTTTTACAAAGATAGAAAGAAATTAAATTCTTAAAGAATACTCATGTGGCTGGTGTGAACTGGATTCTGGCTGAAGATCTAGCACGTGGTCACATCACCTTCCATCGAACGAAGTCTCGCCCATGTCCGATGCCTTACATGTTTAGTGATTCATGGAGAAGCTGAAGATATACAGGAACTTGCAGTATTCTTCGCGGAACTGGATAACCATCTTGCAGTAACTCGAACTAAGGACCTTTCTTCTTCCAAGTTCTTGTAGAAAGCTGAAACTAACAAAAGACTTAGAAATAGCCCAGGATTCACTCACGATGCTTTATAATTTGGATGAAGACACTTATCTTAGGACAACCCTCAATAAATCGTAGCTAATTTTTCGAGTGTCTGAATTGCTGTTTATACATTCCTCGATGCCTCCTCTAATGTAAAGTCTTCCGATGAAGCAAACGACGTCCAGTCTCTTCCGTTGCTGCAGTCAGAGTAATGCTCAAATTCAGCGTTCAGAAGTATAAAACCCTCTACAAAATTTCCTCTGGAATTACCATTAATTTCCTATATCAAGACATAGGTGTGTCTCTTAATTACATTTAATTGGTGGATTTGTTGAATTCCTGTGAAGATTGTCATTTTTATTGGCTGCTCCAGTTTTACGTCACTTGACTTTCCATTTATTGATCGATTGAGATCAGGCTGCTCGCCGGGTCACGTGGTACGCAGACATGTGTCTGAAGGCCACATAACAGGAATTCCACCCTGCTTCCTCGTTCTCTCTGTAGGTCGGGAAAAACCGGTTCGCGAAGTGACTGGCTCGCCCTAGCACGAAATACAGAGTCTCGCCCTCTTGCCGATTAAAATAATGTTCCAACACGTTGATGAAATAAATCATTTTCTTTTTAATAAATTATGACCACTTTTGAAGGGGACAATACCCTATGACGTCCCAAACTGAAGTAGGCACAAATAACAACATGATATTCTGTATCGAGTTCGTCAAAGATAACTTGGAGGCTTACCAAAGAGAGACGTTACTTGCTCACAGACATTAAGTTGAAATTGTCTCAAATCAGCTTTAACAAGATGTTATCATGAGATAATTTTGAAGCATAGTATTGCGAGACAATATGTGCTCACGTTCGTTAAGTTGAAAATATCTCAAATCCTCTTCAACCAGATCTTGCATGAGAAGTTGTAGAATAATATATAGAGGTTGATAGAGTCGCTTTGAAAATATGTAAATATCCAGAAAGCGTATGTCATTTGAAGAGGTAATGAGTTGAGTAAAATATTTTTGTTGCCGTATCCCGATGGTCCAATGACCAAACATGAAGAGGCTCGGCGTCTGCATGTCGCCAAAAAGGACTGCTGAATTCACTGCCACATCGAGCTCTAACCCATGTAGAAGTTGTTACGTTTACGAAACAACTACAAACTCACTATTTTCGCGGTGTATTGATGTGAAATCAGCTACCAAAACACATACTTGAACCTGAGATTGCTCTGGTAGACGATAATGGCTGACCTGGAACTCACTTCGTTGCCCGCGTTAAACGTAAACCTAACGTATGGTGTTTCCATGGTTTTGGATACTTACCTCCTCCGTCAGAACTCGTGCGATATTTTGGAAGCCCTGCAGTCATTGTTTCCGACAAAAACCACGTACACATTCTGAAACACGCATGTGCGATCGATTATATTTACGTTTCTATACGACACCCAGACTGTAGACAAAGAGCACCACAGTGCAAGTGATGTCCAACGTAGGAAGAATGTTCACCAAGCGGAGATAAGGTTCTGAAACAACTGTTTTATTGAACCTACCGATCGAGCTCCGTCACCAGCCTCACAGTGTCGGACTAGTATCGATTGAATGCTAAAATAATATTCATGACGTTCGAGAGGGAGTAAAAAGTTATATTACCATGATATGCACTAACCCTAACTTCAGGCACTTAGTCATGAACATATTCAATCTGCGTTAATTCAACAGTTTGGTGATGAGAGTATTAGTGATAATAAATGCAGGTTCTCTCTTATAGTAAGCAACATTGCACACAAATGCGTCAATGAATCTCCTTTCAATATTTTAAATCACAACCTGATTCGATTGGATCTTTGCTCACATTTTTACCAAACAACTACCACCGAAAATATGCCATGAGACTGATCATCAACCTATAACACTTTTCAATCATCATCATGTGGGCATTACTATTAATATTATTGCTGAGTTGTACAGTAATCAACAAACTTCATGCGCCCCTCACGACTTTATCTTTACAGAAGACGGTGGCTATTATACTTAAGCAATAGTCAGTAGTGCAAGTGAATAATTTATACGGGTATGTACATATGTGATGAAGGGATGTATGTTATATATCCTCAGGTTGTAATAGACTCATTCATTATTTGAGATATTGTCATTGAAATTTAAGTTTATTTATAATTCATTACGAGTGATCTTGAAACTAAAACAACTGATCGATGAATTCAAGTAGTATGAGATTTAAGTGGCATAGTTTATGGACATCCAAACAGTTAATTTACGGTTCAGAAATATGGATTAATATTTTGGACAAAACAGCCATAATTCAAGTGCATGGTAAGATTGTAATATGAAACATTTCATTTAATGCTGGGACGTTAGAAATGTGGCCATTTCAAGATAAGTTAGAAATGTTGGAATAACATGTATTCGTCAATGTAGAACATAATTAGGACCTGCGAATTGCATTTTTCATGAATTAGGGGACGTTTGAACCGCTGGTTAAAGATCAGTGAATAGACATACGTCATTGTTGTATACAATCCTAGGTAGTATATTTTGGGTACTCACCATGTGGGTGTTGGGGTACCAGTGTTGATGTAGCGACAGGGTTGTAAATACGAGAGGGGAGTGAGCTCCTTCGTTTTTGGCTGTGTACTTGATAGGAGCGTGTGGTCTCTTATTATCGTCTGTATTTTTCATCGAAGTGTGATTTAGACGAGATGTTTTACTACCAGCAGTGGTGAAGTGTAATCATGCAAGGCCCGTGATAATTCATCACCCGATTTCCTACTCATTATTTGCAGCAGACTGGAATGAAATATTTTGTTGATGTCATACCTCGGTAATAGGTCCCCTAATGAAGAAGTATGCAAGGGTAATTACGTAAATGTAGGTAGTGATAGAATATGTCATTCGTAAAGAAATGTCGAGGAAAGCAATGGAAAACTACCTCACTCCTCGTCTTGCCAAGTAAGCCTAATTTTGGCACCTCCAACGCTTGTTGCGATTTTCCCTTAACTGCATAACCTTGGTGGTGCTATTTGAGGATCCAACCAGATTCTGGCCTGATGATCTAACAGACAATGAAATGCAGTTCCAAATTAAATTTGAATCAGTAAATTTTGTAATACGTAGGTTGCTATTTTAAGCAGCTTGCTGTGTAATAACTAGTCACTGGTCATAATAATAAGTACAACTAGGTGGTCTGTGCTATCAAGTTATCTCAATATCTACCTGTCATCTTTGTCCTGTGAGAATGAGATTTTTGTCAGTATGTATAAACTGCATGCCATTTCAAAGTGTGGAGTTCGACAACATGTTGTGTTTTCTTCATTATTTAATTGTTGATATCTAATGTTGTGTCAGAGTAATGATGTTGTGCTTATAAGATGTCCTAAACAACCATCGTTAATTGTTTCATGTTTCGTGTACTCCCCTGTAGAGGTTTCATTGTGTCTGACGTGGAGTGTCCGTGACCCATTCGAGAAGTTTATGTAACTAATAACTTATCATTAGTTATTTCCCAGGATAATTAAACACGCAAATGTTAGGATTCCACGCTGATATTCACACAGATATGGAATACAGAGTACTGACGGATAGGCAACTACAATATTTACTCTCTGGTCTAACTTTTCACAAGTGTAAAACCGGTGTAACCAACATATCGAGCAACGACACAAATATTTCAGCCACTTTCATTGAACCCTACGAAGCGGCCCTTTTATCAGTATTGCTGTAGAGTGCGCCACTTAATCATAGCCTGTATTCTGGTACAAGACGTCACTGTGTACACAGCAGTCGCATGTGAGAGCCCTTATCTGAGGCTTTGAAATATAATATACTAATGTCCTTCAGTTGAAATTCTTTGTACTTGTAACGCTATTTATACACTGAATTTCCTATGTAGCAAATTATGCGGGAATCAGAGGCTTCCTTACAAGTAATTAACCTTCTATGTTCACCAACCAGTCCTTAATTGAATCGTGAATATTACCAGCCGACAAGGTATATAATAAAATTTTCTTTACTTTCATTCGTAACATGACTAAAAGAAGCGGCATACATTCTATTTACATCTGGATTCTAATCTCAACTACAATTTTCTTCTTGGAAATAGAAGTGGAAAATAGATGTAAGTTTTTGATTGTTCTTATTTGTCACCATGCATATGATCTACTAACTCAATAAGTAAATAGTAAATTCATATACTCTGACATCCTAAAATTTCATCTGACTCAACGGCTAGTAGAACAACACATTTTAGTTGACGACGACATATTGGTCAAAAATACAATTATAATGACAGGAGCCATTCAATTAATAAGCTAACGGATACTGGTTGCTCTACGAATAACACACGTTCATTCTTCCAGAAACATGAATGTAAAACACTCTAAATTGCAGATGCTGTAGAATTTGATTCACCTGTTTCAGCTTAAAACCTGAAGAGAGACGTTCTACTATAGAAGTAAATAAAACATATTCAGAATATCAACGTAATATTCAACAAAATAAGGACTCTAAAAGTACTACGAAATCCTTTTTAGAGAACGAAATAGGTTATTGCGGGATACTATTTATTTATACCTGAAAGCAGGTTAAAACCTGCAAATTAAGGAGATCAGGGCGTGTTTTATAAATCGAAACCTAGCAGTGTCACAACAAATCAAATATATTAGGATACTTGATAACTGACCACAAAAATGAAAATTCCTCACACATTCCCACAGCTTGCCCAGCACAATCTTCTCGGAAATTATACTATGAAAATTGAAATTTAGAAAACTTGCTATATGGAACAATCTCCTCCATACGCGTATCTAAGAAATACTACTCGAAATAATAGGGTTATCTCCAATTAGTTACTCTGAAATAATGATCAGTATGTTCTGGTTTCCTTGGACTCAAACATTCTCCCAATGACGAGAGCATAAATCTTTCAGAAGGAATAACTCAATGACGACATAATTTGGAATAAGTTCACATTGTCAATGAACGTGTAAATGGTTAGATTTGCAACGACCCGTGATGTCACGAAGAGCCACCAAAGTTCATTAGTTTTGCCCCCACTATTATAGCGATGATGTTATCAGGGATGTACATAACGTCAATCAGCCAGTCTGCACAGTAAGGGAATGTCACAGAACATACAGTACTCGTCATTGAAATATGAATAAGCATTACTAGCACATGACGGTCCTTGATTGGGGCCCCATTTTGTTTCACCATATGTCCGCATGATCGTATCATACAATTGTTAAGCATGTGGGTCATTATATGTCACAGATGCCCGATGTTGGAACCAATGGGTTGTAACATGTACCATGTTACAGGCGCGGTTGTCTAGATCGTTGTATATTATTGATGTGTAGTAGCTTATTTTGTAAGTAAATATCGAGGAGGTCATGTTAATATTATGCCGAAATAAATTGCGTGTATTTTATTCTTCATACATGGATTATTATAATTAAGTTAGGCATTTCAAGTATTTATATCTTAACATATACTGTATATATTATTGGTAAGAATCACACAGCCTCTTCTGGGATATTTCAACTTAGCCTCCGTGTGTAACCTTGGGTAAAACCATGGACATAAATATCCAGGTAAAACACCCACATGCATGTGATGAATACGGAACAGAAAATTAGGCAGGCTGAGTTTATCGAAGCACCTGAATGTGAAAAGATGAAGTGATAGAATGGAAAAAGATTTCGTTTTGAGTTAAGCAGAAAAGGTGACTAGCGAAGACTTATAAATACGTAGGAAGTGTTAGTCTGAGGAGGAATGCTTTTTCGTGACGTTGCTCATATTGTTCGGTGAATACTTGTTCTGTGGTGACTCTCAGTCCGTATTCATTGCGTGCGGACCGTGACTATTGTCAGTTTATCGTGCTGCCAGTCTGATGTGCTGGACGTCTGAACGAGTGTATTCTTTGCGCCAGGGTTGTTTACTGAGCGATAGACTGTGGACTGCATCAATTCAGTAGTTCACGAACTATCGTCAGACTGTCGGGATATGTGGCTGTAGCTAGATAAATATTACCAAGTACATCAAGTTGGATGGAAATTTATGTCATCGGTGACTAGGAGTATCCTGAACGATAGAGGATAATATGGCGCAAGTTTGGAGACATATCTTCGCTGGAAGGTCGAACTGAGGACACTTCTGCGCTCCGGAGCATGAGGCTTAAAATCTGGACAGGGAAACAAGAATCTACGGGAGTAGTAACCATCTCTTCTAAAGGTGATAAGAAAGAGTAGAATATTATTTGAGGTTAAGGTTGTTCGGAATTTTTAAAGGAAATTTTCAATTTTAATTGGTAAAATGTTACGTGATCGTATTACTTTAGAATATATAGATATATTAGAATCAAATGGTAATTACATTTACCTATGGTAGCCTTGTAAGCATGCTCCTACAATTTTCTAACGATTACAGGCGATAGTACGTAAGGCCCAGTCAGCGGAGTACCAGTTCTGCAGTTCTATGAACACTACCTGAGTAGAATCTTTTATGCTTTATCATTTATGATTATGGTTAATATTATTATTGTTATTGACATTGTTATTTATATTAACAGTCTCAATCGAGATATCCTAATGGTGACCTCTGTCATATATTTACCAGCATTTCCTGTAAGTTATTATTATTATTATTATTATTATTATTATTATTATTATTATTATTATTATTATTAATAGAGGAAGAGTACCAAATATGGAATAGGCTCATAATATGGAAAATTCCCGTATCTGTTAAGTTAAATTTCGCATCCCTGCATGGATCGTGCAGAGAGATATACAGTACAAGGAAGGGCTCTGTGGTGGGGAGCTAAGGGAAGTCACTTGAGCTGGGTTCTTTGCCTGTGACAGTCGACCTAGTGATTTTTAGCCTCCAAGAAGTTTTGGGAAAGGAAGAATTGCAGTCTTTTACAAACCACGATCTCGCCTAAATATTAAAACTAGTGTTATATGTGCGTGGAGAGTGAACTAAACGTGCGTACTATATAGTGGACAAATACATTCGATGAACTTACACATGCAATTTGTAAGATAGAAATGAAATATGGCTGGGTACCTAATATGGAATACTGTTGTGTTCCAATTCTTCTTGTTTTCGAATGGGTCTACTATGGACCACGTTAAGCATCATTCATTTACGGTTCTTCCTCTTTCGATCGGCCCAGCACTTCTTCATCCTTTCCGAGTGGGCTTCTTTACGTTCTCGTGACCAGTTGTTGCCGGTCCGTTTTTTGCTACTTTGATCTTGGAATCCCTTAATTTTGTTGATGATTTTTCTGTATTCCTGTCTGTTGTATACTACCTGCTGTGATATATTATTTTCCTCCATATCCTCCTTGACCCCTTTAAGCCAGCTAGTTTGTGTCTTCCTGTTCTCCATGTATTCCAGAATTCGCTTGGCTATTCTCTCTGGTGGCATTCTTTTAATGTGTCCGTAGAAGCAGAGTCTTCTCTTCTTGAAGGATGTTGTAATTTTTTCGGTCCTTTTGTATAGTTCCTCATTTGGTCGCAGTCTAAATTCTTGACCCACTTTCCTGGGCCTTAGTATCTTCCTCAAGATCTTCCTTTCTATCTTTCCAATGTTTTCTAGTAAGCCCTTCCTGTTCAGTGGAATACATTCGATCGCATATAGACTTTCTGGTTTGATGACAGTGTTGTAATGTCTGATTTTTTCAGTGAATGAAACTGATTTTTTATTGTAGACATTTCGACATAACTGGTATGCTGCTTCAATCTTTCTTGCCCTACCTGAGTAGAATCTTTTATGCTTTATCATTTATGATTATGGTTAATATTATTATTGTTATTGACATTGTTGATTACTGTACAACTCAGCAATAATATTACTAGTAATGCCCACATGATGATGATTGAAAAGTGTTATAGGTTGATGATCAGTCTCATGGCATATTTTCGGTGGTAGTTGTTTGGTAAAAATGTGAGCAAAGATCCAATCGAATCAGGTTGTGATTTAAAATATTGAAAGGAGATTCATTGACGCATTTGTGTGCAATGTTGCTTACTATAAGAGAGAACCTGCATTTATTATCACTAATACTCTCATCACCAAACTGTTGAATTAACGCAGATTGAATATGTTCATGACTAAGTGCCTGAAGTTAGGGTTAGTGCATATCCATGGTAATATAACTTTTTACTCCCTCTCGAACGTCATGAATATTATTTTAGCATTCAATCGATACTAGTCCGACACTGTGAGGCTGGTGACGGAGCTCGATCGGTAGGTTAAATAAAACAGTTGTTTCAGATCCTTATCTCCGCATGGTGAACATTCTTCCTACGTTGGACATCACTTGCACTGTGATGCTCTTTGTCTACAGTCTGGGTGTCGTATAGAAACGTAAATATAATCGATCGCACATGTGTGTTTCAGAATGTGTACGCGGTTTTTGTCGGAAACAATGACTTCAGGGCTTCCAAAATATCGCACGAGCTCTGACGGAGGAGGTAAGTATCCAAGACCATGGAAACACCATACGTTAGGTTTACGTTTAACGCGGGCAACGAAATGAGTTCCACGTCAGCGATTATCATCTACCAGAGCAATCACAGGTTCAAGTATGTGTTTTGGTAGCTGATTTCACATCAATACACCGCGAAAATAGTGAGTTTGTAGTTGTTTCGTAAACGTAACAACTTCTACATGGGTTAGAGCTCGATGTGGCAGTGAATTCAGCAGTCCTTTTTGGCGACATGCAGACGCCGAGCCTCTTCATGTTTGGTCATTGGACCATCGGGATACGGCAAGAAATATATTTTACTCACACTCATTACCTCTTCAAATGGCATACGCTTTCTGGATATTTACATATTTTCAAAGCGACTCTATCAACCTCTATATATTATTCTACAACTTCTCATGCAAGATCTGGTTGAAGAGGATTTGAGATATTTTCAACTTAACGAACGTGAGCACATATTGTCTCGCAATACTATGCTTCAAAATTATCTCATGATAAGA
Source organism: Anabrus simplex (assembly GCF_040414725.1). NCBI lineage: Eukaryota > Metazoa > Arthropoda > Insecta > Orthoptera > Tettigoniidae > Anabrus > Anabrus simplex. The sequence goes on from NC_090266.1 coordinate 765,142,274, forward strand.
TCTTGTTAAAGCGGATTTGAGACAATTTCAACTTAATGTCTGTGAGCAAGTAACGTCTCTCTTTGGTAAGCCTCCAAGTTATCTTTGACGATCTCGATACAGAATATCATGTTGTTATTTGTGCCTACTTCAGTTTGGGACGTCATAGGCTATATATATAATGATCATATTAATGCCAAATTTTTCCCCTTGTACCTAAGCAGATGATATGTTACAAAGCCTTTTCCGACAAGTCGAGATGAAAATGCGCCACGTGCATGACGATCATGTTAACACTGATATGACATTCAATGACTTCAAGTATATGTGTACTACATTCTTGATTATCACAACGATATTGCTTCTTAGTTATCGATAAAGAAAGTGATGTTCATCGCGGTCGTTGCTTTACGTCGCACCGACACAGATAGGTCTTATGGCGACGGTGGGACAGGGAAGGGCTAGGAGTGGGAAGGAAGCGGCCGTTGCCTACTTAAGGTACAGCCCCAGCATTTGGCTGGTGTGAAAATGGGAAACCACGGAAAACCATCTTCAGGGCTGCCGACAGTGGGATTCGAACCTAATATCTCCCGAATACTGGATACTGGCCGCACTTAAGCTACTGCAGCTATCAAGCTCGGTTGCAAACGTATCAAGGTGGGGGGAATCAGGATAAGAAATAGGAAGAAGCAGAAGACGATCTCACCCTCTCTTTACAAAGAAAACAGGATCAGTATTTACGTGGAGACTTTGAAAAACACCTACTACGTCAAAAGAAAGATATGCACTTCTTTTCGGAGGTCATAATTATACCAAAGTACCGTGATCAGTTAAAGGAATTTGTTAGAAACACTTATGATTCACGTTTACACTCCTTGATTGGAGGAACTCTTTACAGGATAAACCGACTCAACAAACAGTATTCATTATTCAGTAATAGTATAGATTTTGCCAACATTAAGATTGATGGAAAGAGTCTTTTCATGAAGAGTGTGAACTATTGTACCGGACATGGCACCATAACAAGCACTCCAAGCACTAAATCTATTTCTCGCCCCTTCTATCTCTGGAATACTAGCAGTCGCAGTGGAGGCATGTAGCATCTTCATCCCTGAGGTTTACTTTGCCATGTTACTCTATATCAAGAGAAGATGATTCCTCACTTATGCTGAATTATTCTTTATCCGAATGGCGCCGGTAGAGTGTATTTTAGACGGGAACGGTACAAAGACGAACTGTCTTCTCTTGTTCTCTTCTTTCCTTTCCGAGTAGGCTTAGGTCTGCACAAGTCTAAATGGTTGATTGAGTTCTTGAATGTCTACTCCTGCCGCAGTTGTAAGTCTAGGTTTCTTTGAGGAATGTACCTTTCCTCTGCTGTTGTCTCCTTCTTTGTTGCAAAAAAAAAAAAACAACAACACAGTTTTACTTGGTACGCAGTATGCTCTTGATATCATTTTAACCTCATTTTCCCTGTCCTTACTGCATTGATAGCATGTTGCACGTCTACTTCCTTCTACTTCTTCCTTACCATTCCTCCGAAATGTCTTTCCGAACTAGATACGTTTGCACGGTGATAGTACTTAAAGTAGGCTTAGACACTGAGGTAGAATTGAATATATCTCGTGAAGTTGTACAGAGTTGAGTTAAAAAAAAAAGGAAGTCAGGATCTGGTCAAACAACTTTGAGATTAAATTTACGTCGAATGCTGCTTGGTTCACGGATGATACGTTGCGTCATCTCCTTGCTTGATGTTGATATGATGTCAGTTTCAGATCAAGTGCAGTCTTTAACCGCTGTATTGATGATTATAAAATGGACAAATAACGGCCATATTTCCGAAGGGAAGAAAAACTGCCTGTGCATATTGCTAAAGTATGGCTCTTAAAATGGAATACTAATGTTTGAGAAACCCAAGAACCAGACACCGGACTCAGAACCACCTAATAAAGAAGAAATCAGGGGAATAATAACAGGACTGAAGAACAATAAGACGTCAGGAGAAGATTCAATAGTTGCAGAGCTATTGAAATATGCCGGAGAACACTTAGTGACTCAGCTAGAAGCACTGTTTGAGGAGATTTGGCAGACAGAGAGCATCCCAAAGGAATGGAAGACATCATTAATACACCCGCTGCACAAAAAAGGAGACAGAATAAACGTTAACAATTTCAGAGGAATATCATTGCCACCAGTTGCCCCTAAAATTCTATCCAAGGCACTACAAAACAGGACTGAAGGGATAATAGAAAAAGAACTTGGTGAATACCAGGCAGGATTCCTGAAAGGGAGATCATGCAGCGAGCAAATTTTCAACCTAATCTCCATAATACAACTACGTGCACTCACAGCCAAAAATCTAGTGATTGTATTTGTGGATTTTAAGAAAGCCTATGATTCAGTCGACAGAGCAACCTTGATAAGCACGTTAGAAGAGTTTGGGATAGAAAAAAACTAGAAACTTAATCAAAGAAACCATCACTGACACTACATCACAGGTTAAGTTTATGGGTATGTTGTCAAAACCAGTCAAGATCGAAACAGGTGTCCGACAAGGGGACGGGATGTCACCACTCCTGTTTAATGTTATACTTGAAAAAGTGGTCAGAGAGTGGAGGAAGAGACTGACGGAATTAGGGGTGGAAAATGGAATATCACTGGGAAGATCTGGAGTCAAAATTGACTGTCTAGCATTCGCAGATGATATGGCAATACTGGCAGAAGACACTGAAACAGCCAAGGTACAAATTGAAACACTTCAAGAGACTGCTGTAAATACGGGACTTCAGATATCCTTCGAAAAGACGGAACTAATGATTCAGGACAAAAAGGATCCGACACAAAATATTGTCACCAAATATGGAACAATTAAAAGAGTACAGAAGTTTAAATATCTGGGGGGATGGATAACCCCAACAGGACTACCAGACGTGGACTGATAGCGAGCGGCGTTGCATAATTTTCAGTGATGAATCTCAGTTCTACGTTAACATGTTATGGTGGTGCTTACTGTTTTAAGAAGAAGTACGTAACCACGTAAGACCTCCGTGTACGACTATAATGGCGTCGAGAGGAGAGTGTGTCAATCCCAATCAATCAATCAATCAATCAATCAATCAATCAATCAATCAATCAATCAATCAATCAATCAATCAATCAATCAATCAATCAATCAATCAATCAATCAATCAATCAATCAATCAATCAAACACCACTGATCTGCACTTAGGGCAGTCGCCCAGGTGACAGATCACCTATCTGTTGTTTACGTAGTCTTTTCTTAAACAATTTCAGAGAATTTGTGAATTTATCGAACATCACCCTTGGTAAATTATTACATTACCTAACTTTTCCTCCTAAAAATAATATTTTCTTGAATTCCAACTTAATTATCATTTAGCGATATTTCCTAATTTTTAAAACACCAATCACATGTACTTGGCTACTAATGTCTTACATAACCCTTGAACCTACTATCCCATCGTTGGTCGTCTGCCTTGGCTGCTTCGGTAGAACAATATTGATTCTTAGATCCTGGGGTCGTGTAGGATTCCTTTCTGTCACTACATTGACCGATCGACAGGGTTCAGAGGAGAGCGTAACTACTTCAAATGAGGAGCAAAACTGTGCCTACAAGAAATTTATTGAACGAAATCACGACAATATTTTTTCTGAATAACAAAATGAAAAAAATAAAGTTATCACAAAATGTTAGAAATCAGTCACACTGCGTAGGGTGAACGGTGAAAGTATCCTGAAATTATTTACATTTGTTCCTTCTCGAGTTTAAAAACGCAGTAGGCTTATAGATTTGTAGACAGCAAAACCAGAAAAGGAACAGAAAATCTGAAAGTCGTGTAACATTGACCCAAACTATAACTGAGTGTTAACCCACATAATCTGTGGAAAATCTGACCTTCAACAAACAAAAAATACAAATAGGATTCCAAATTTACATTTAACTAAGGTCATCCACTATTCGAATATCCTCTCGGATACCGGAACATCCCCCGAATGGATCCTAAATCGAAGCAGAATAACTATCAGTTGTTGTGCACAGGTTGGGAAATATTATTTGAAAGCATGGTGTTTACTACAAGTTGACAGCAATTACCACAATCCGAAAAAAATTCACACATGTTTTTTCATCTCGTGAGACACTTAACTTCTAGATAAATCCCGAAGCCGAAATACGGATCACCCAAAACAGATGTTCAAAATGAACCAACAACACTTGATCCGAGAGGATCTTACGTTACATCGTTCTGAGGAAACAAAACTGCGAAATGTAGGGTAATGCATTTCGAAAATCACCGAACACAGACGTTAAATAAAAGTGATAAATCACACCAAAAATGTTCTTACTAAACCAACTTTCAGGTTATGAAACTGTTACGTCCTTAAATTAGTTAATGTAAAAGTCCACAACATAAAAAGAACATGAAATCTTTCCAATCTACGTATCTACAACTACAAATTTGTCTAGTTGCACTTGTCCCTTTAAACTAAACTACAAGTGACCGGTAGACGAACGTCTCACCTAAATAATGTGAATAAGGTAAAATAAATGAAATATATGAGCCGACGAATCGAAATCGCATTCGCAATTCCTAAATAAAAGAACTGAGTGTGAACACTCTGCATTATCGTAACATGCCGTACACCCGAATAATAAATCTCGGAGTGAAAGGAAAGCAATATAAAATGGAAAATGAACGGTCATCGAGCTTCAATGCACGCGGCTTGGCAATAGGGACCAGCTTATATCAGCCAGGTTTTCGGGTAGGACAACATTAACATTTAAACCAATACTGATGCAACACTATTATGGAAGCAATTTCCAGCTAGTAAAGGTTGTGCCGTAACGTGGCCTAAATAGTACCTGTTAATATCATCCATACCTGAGTCCAGGACTGTAGACACTCTCATCGTTCAATTCGATTCATGAAAATGCCTAACCTATGATTTGGCTATGCACAAGGGGGCCGATGATCTTAGATGGTAGGCCCCATTAAACAACAAGCATCATCATCATCATCATCATCATCATCAGGCTATGCACAAATGGTATCCTGGTCCTATCGTTGAGCCAACGCTACGGTGTCTAAACACCTCTAACAGTAATCATGTATATGCGGCATCCCGAACCTATCGTTTAGGCAACACTAAAGTGTCTACACATCTCTAACACTAATCATGTACATGCGGCATCCCGAACCTATCGTTTAGGCAACACTAAAGTGTCTACACATCTCTAACACTAATCATGTACATGCGGCATCCCGAACCTATCGTTGAGCCAACACTATGGCATTTACTCATCACTGATACTGCCGTGTGAAATCGAAAATTTAAATCAATGTACTGATATTTCAATTTATTTCTCATTGAAATTCAAACACATTAAGTAAAATCCGCTACAAAAATGAACTCGAATCTAGAATAATATTAACTGTGCCCATTTCCTACCATAAAGTGTGAAATCAAAATTAAATAACGGGTCTGAATAGTTCAATCTATCACTCATTAAAATTCAAAAACATACATTGAAGTCCGTTAAATAAAAGTAGCCTACTCAAATCTCATCCGATATTACGTGAAATTACTGAAAACAATAATCACAACCACCACTATATTCGTGGCATAGCCTAGAGTGTGAGGCTCCAAATTACTTGCAATGTCAAAACTGCAAACATGTGTCATTGTAAACTTTCCAGTGAAGTAAACGTTCATCAACATACGCAGGGTAAACTCTCAGTCTGACAAACTCGCAACGTTTCCAATTCGCAATGTTTTTCGCCACGTAAATATACAAAATAAGATTCAATTTCCAATAACTAAGCATTACCTCGACTGTGTGTAAGAATGTATTTGGTTCGGGAGGTCGGTTGCTGAAAATGCATTTCGCTGGTATCAAATGGAATCGTCAACTTGACTTAACTGCGTTTATTTAGAGTCTTAGGTAATATAATAATCGTAGGAGAATATCACTTGTTCTTAACATATGCGTTACGATGTATTTACTTGGATTTGACAACCCGTACATTTTTAAATCGCTATGTTTAAAGTATTTCAGGATCGCTACAGGTTGTCGCTCCTCTTATACAGCCTGTCTCGGAAATATTGCACATTAACATGTACAACCTGTCAGAAAAGATCCTCTCCATCAAATTACAGGGCCTTTTCTCTTCGGCATCCTGCTTAGATCTTCCCACACATAAAATACAGGGATTATTCTTCCTCAAATTTTTCCTAATTATTCCCAGAAATATTTCATTCCTCATTTTTCCTGAACTTATTTTCTTCCGGAGCTTAATCATATTTTAAGTACAAGTCATCCCATAACCAAACAACTTCATAATAATCTCAAAGTGGCTTCTCTAAATTTTTCCAGACCTCAGGAGCAAAATAGCATGCCGTAATTCTATCTATTCAGGGTAGTCGAGGTCTTGCGTGATAGTTGGGATCCGCTTGGAAGTCTGGGATCTGAGAAAAAGGTATGCAGGCGCACATATGTTGCTGCTTCCCTTTGACCTTTCCACTCATCAAGATTTAAAATCCTTAGCATCCATGTCAGCAGCATCACGCAGAGTTGGATGGCGTGATTCTACTCTATTAAGATTCAAAATGACCGCCTTTGTGGTGTAGTGGTTAGCGTGATTAGCTGCCAACCCTCGGAGGCCCGGGTTCGATACCTTCCTCAGCCTAAAATTTCAATAGTGGCACGAGGGCTGGAATGGGGTCCACTCAGCCTCGAGGTAAACTGAGTGGGTTCGATTCTCACCTCAGCCATCCTCGAAGTAGTTTTCCGTGGTTTCCCAATTCTCCTCCAGACAAATTTCGGGATGGTAACTTACTTCAGGCTACGGCCGATTCCTTCCCTCTTCCTTGTCTATCCCTTTCAATCTTCCCATCCCCCCTCGAGCCCCCTGTTCAGCGTAGCAGGTGAGGCTGCCTGGGCGAGGTTCTGAGCCTCCTTCCCCGTTTCATCCCCGACCCAAAGTCCCACGCTCCAGGACACTACCATTGAGGCGGTAGAGGTGGTACATCTCGCTGAGTCCGAAGTAAAAACCAACCCTGGAGGTAAAACAGATTAAGAAAGAAAGATTCAAAAGTGGCAGGTCACTATACACGGGTAGAGCTGCTCACGTCCGTAGGTTTAACCTCTAATTGCCCTACACGTACCTCCTGGGTGGTGCTTACTGAACAAGAGAGAAAACAGGCATCCAAACTATCCACAGGATCTACTGGCAATGACATATTGACGAAATAATAAAAACAGCTCTTCTCAGAACTCATTAACGAGAAACAATGGTCAACCTATCAGACTCCTACAACTGAATGCCGTAAGCATTAGCAAGGCAAAGTGTGAATATCTGCTGAAATTCCTGCTGGGCAACAACATCGATATCGTCACCATTCAGGAAACTCATGTTCCCAGCTGAAAAACCATTCCGAATCAGAGGTCGAATTCCCGGGTATACTGCTCTTTGTGCAACTTATCACGAGGTATTTGGAATTGCTACGTATGTTCGGAGCAACTTAAACGGGGCTTCACTACATACGGTTTTCATACAAGTGCATGGTATCACTATCACAAATGTTTATAAGCCGCACAAGACACCCTGGCCCTATTTTCTCTTACAAAGTGCAGAACATTCTGCAATTTATGTAGAGGACTTCAACAGTAACCATGAATTTTGGAAATACTCGGACAATGATGAAAATGGAAGCATGCTTGCAGAATAGATTGAAGTGAACAATTTTCATCGATGCAAAAGATCAAGGTACATTCAGGTCAACTGCTTGGGGCAGGATTCAAATTCTGACTTAAGTTTTATTACCTGCTGTGAAAGGGGCTTCCCAACCAATGCCACAAGAAAGGTGATAGATGCCTTCCCCCACAGCCAGCACAGAGCATTAATAATAAAAATTGGTTGCATGGTCCCTGTCATACGATGAACTCCACACGCTCGATGAGACTTCCAGAAAGCTGACTGGGCGAAGTTTTCAAGGCAACTGGATAAGTGCATTCGCTGCATCTATCCATCTCATAAGAATTTCATCGGTACAGTAACAGCAGCAGTTAAAAGTGTATGTCAAGAGGATAATGAAAAGAATATATTCCAGGATGGAGTGGTGAAAGTGAATCATTGTACTGTGCCATTTCATTGTTCTAGGAGTAATTTGGTAGAGTCGATTCGCACGCGATTACCAGTAATGAAATTAAATACAAGTAATAAAGTTATAAAATGTCAATGAAATACGGTATCGCAAAAAGACGAAATGGTCACGATCATGATGGCAGTGCTTATGACAAAATAAAGTTCGAATGGTTAACCCTAACACTATACAAAAATTCACAAATGAACAGACACTTCTAGGAAGCGGACGCAATCAATCAAGGAGCAAGCCACGCCATATAACATTGATTATTATATAGAAGTAAAGAAAGAAAACATAGATACATTTATACCAGAAACCTACGTATAAATGGAACGTTACTAATAAAATACCTAAGAAACAAGCAAACGTTGAATAAGCCAAAAGCTAACAAGAGGGCAAACACTAGGCCTTGGCTCAGAGAAGAGAAATTCGAACTAAAAAGATCAATTAATTTAGCAATTGTAGTGAATATAAGAAATTAGGGCTACAGTAGACATTTTGGAGGTCTGCCTAATTTAAGTAAACCTATATTAAGCTTGACTATTAATGACATACTAAAGTTATAAGGCTTTGACTACGATATAATGTTACATCTGATGTCACCTGCGTATTTGATTCTTCTAATTGTGCAAGACAAGCCCGCCATGAGTCTCTAAGGAGAAGATGGGCCGACTGTCCGGGCTCAATCCAGCTGAAATGAAGGCAGCACGGAGCGACATTCCCAGCAACGTCTTGATGGCTATCAGTAAACCATGGAGACTAACCACAGCTGCTGACGGCGAACCGGAAACAACTTGATCCCGATGGCTAAAGGAAAAATGTTAAGTATCCTAGAGAATTCAATAAGATTGCTAGGTAATATGTATTGTAGATTACTTGCATTATTGATTAATAGATGATAGGGCGATTGTGTCTTCGAAATGAATCAACTTACATTATTTTTCGCGAGTGATATAATAATTTGTCGATAATATGATGGAAATAGGTATTCTTTATAAGAAATTAGACCGTCTTTGTTTAGGCAAAGTGACTTAAATATGTGACAGCGTTATTTCAATGATATCAATGAAAAACATATCGGAATATGCCATGATGTACATGAAGTGTTTAGGAATAGAATACTGCAGGATTTTAGATGAAAGGTAGGATATTACTTCAATATGTGCAGGTTATATGTTGTCATGAATAATTGAAATGAGATTAAATATGGATATTAAGGCAAATGGAAGACATGTTGATGTTGTATATGTAGTTTTTGATCCGATGCTACGTTTAATTAGGAATGAAGTTGGTTATTTATGATGTATATTTTATTTAAGTTGAAGACTAAGTTGACACATGATGCAATGACAATTAATATTATCTTAAATGAATGTTAGCCTATGTTTGCTACGCAGATACGAAACCAATCTTTTTCCTTAAGCTATTTTTTATGAAACAACGTATGTAAATGAAGGAAAGTAACTGATCTAAGAAATAAAGGAAGAATTACAATTAGAATGATCAAGAATATATAGTGATATAATTAATTGCTTAACCTAACCACATTTTTAACCACGATAATTTGAAATTATTCCATTGTTTTCTTTTATTTATGAAATGTAATGTGAAAGAGGAACATTAGTTGATTTCAATAAGAAATTAATGTAACAAGCAACGAATATAACAATGATATGTCAATGATTGATCTCATAAAATCAAATTAATTAATTAATTAATTTTAGATCTTCAATCCATTTACTTCACATTCTTAAATTTATCCATCACATTTTGTGAATAAATCATAGTAATTACAATATATTGAGGTGTTATTCATAGCTTGCTGGAATACTATACAACATAGGACTAAGATATAGCTTAATCTGCTGTTTCGGATTTTGAAGCGATACGTTAGTTGAAGACGTCAATCAATAGTTATGAGCGAACTGCTCGCCGGGCGCTGTCCCCTCCGGCTTATATAGCCGAAGAGGGAGCGCGTTTACCACCGCCGACGGAGCCACATGGATCCGTCACGGCAGCACGGGCGCGAGCCGCAGGCGACCGGAGAGTCCCCCGGAGGACCGAGTCGGCCGATCCCTCGGCAATTGGGTATTTCCCACTCCCAAGGCTAAGAGGCGGACCGAGCCAGCATATCCAGGTGGACCTTCAAGTACTCTATTACGTATTGGTGTCTTCTTGAATTCACGTAAAATTAAAACCACGATAATTACCCTGGGATAATAGCTGTCTGGAGTTTTCTTATGCGCACGGCGCAGTACCAACACTTCCAGCAAAGTAGTGACCAAGAGATAGATACAGAACTTTTGACCAACTTAGACTTATCTCGAAGGCAGAAACGGACAGATACAGCTGAAAGTATGGACTTTACCCACTCAAGCACGGAAGTATGGAGCCATCTGGGTAGATTGGGATGAAGTGGATCAGTATGCAGAAATCCTTCAGGTATGACACCTGACAAAATTGCTTCCCACATCATTACCACATTAAGAGAGCCATCCTACAAGAAATATACCAATCATATTAGACGACAGCTTCATGATCTGAAAAAGACGACATCTCCCTAATCTGAATATGAACGTCCCTTCTGAGTGTTTGACATTGACATGGTACCCAAGCAACTCAAACCACTTAAGTCACTTGGTTTCGATGCATCCGTCCAGAATTCCAGATTCGTTTGGGAGGATATGCTAAGAAATGGTTCACTCACAGCCTGCTGAGTGGTCAACACAAATTGAAGTTCAAGAAGGCGAAGTTAATTTCTATTCTGAAATCTGGGAAATCCAGCAACAAGGTAGAAAGTTATCGACCAATCGCTCTTCTCAGCTGTTGCTACAAACTTTTTGAAAGGTTGATATTGTATCCGCCCGCTACCCATAGATTCTCCGGTGATAAATATACAGGGTCGTTATCTGGGTTGAAATCAAGTGGGCATATATACTGTATATATAAATTACTTAGCGGCATAGAGGGTAGGAGATTACGGATAACATAACTACGTTCGAATGAAAACAATATTTAAACTTTTAAAACTCAAGGGGTTTTATTAAAATCCTGATGTTGATGAAAGATGCCAATATACAAGGCGAATACATACTCGAATTTCACACATTTACTTGGGATTGTTGAGCATTTTTTAAAATTTTAGGTATAAGACCGATTATAACCATTCAAGTAGAATCTATTCCATGACTTTATGTGTACGGAATGTTAAGCATTAATCACTGAAGCTACTCCCAATTTTACTGGGCAAACCCAATCATAATACTGAAATACAACAAATCTGAGTAACACCTAATCTAACGTAAATCGATTCCCCACGGGAATAACCTTAAAAAATATAACATAAACAAACACAAATTTCAGATGCCATAGGTCGAAATCGAACACCCACCCGTAAATACACGAACTCGTCGCACCAATGGTAGACACTATCGCCAACGCTGAATGACATCACAGCACAATTAAGCACATAAACACTCAAGAGAAATACAGAAATTATATACACAACGCAGGTGAAACACCAATCACCAGTCCCAAAGTTGTGAGACTGCTGGTCACACACCCAGAGTCAAACCGTACTATTGGTTTTATATGCATTAAAACAATTGAGAAGAAACCGGGTTATTGATTTATGACATATTTCTAAGTCGGGTGAGAAAATGAATCAATTAGCACTCCACGCAAGAACAAAGATTAGAAACTTTTTAAAACGGACCACGATTTCAAGGTGCGGGTCGAAGGCAAAAAGAAAAAAAATACGAGTGGCTCACTAGTAAATACAAGTCCCCAGCTCTGCTTACTCTTTCGGCCGTAGGCGTGGCAACAGGAAATAACTTACCGCTGTCAAGAAAGAATAATTTCGTCCGTTTAAAATATCACTTAAACACATCAATTCGCTACATAGAATATACACCCTCATTAAAGCGAGGTGATTAATAATTCACTTCTTACTTCACAACTCATAAGCCTTAACATGTGGACGACCACAATCTGACATCGAAAAATTCACACCGTGAGTCCTGACTTCATATCCATTCTAACATCGTCGCCTGACTCATTTTAGCAGATTATTTGCTTTCCTTCGCACACGATCTTTAACATAGCTGGTCCGATGGTAATCCGGCAGACACAGAAATCTAAATAACAAAACACAGGCTTCTATTCTTGTTCCTGTTCTTCTTCTTCTTCACCTTCTGATTAATATTTTAAAATGAACCTAATCGCTACCTCTACGTGACTTACATGGTCATTAATTCGTTACTTTACACTTACTTCATGACGACAGGAACACTCACCTTAACTATGAACAAGCACAATTGTAACATCACCCAATTCAATGTGTAATTTTGGTCCTACAGTCATCGAGAACAGACGTTATAGACGTTCAGAATAAAAAATGACACCTAGCTCTTTATTTCATTGGAGGTCATCGCTTTGGCTCTATGGATGATTTCACAACAACATCTTTTCTTTCACACAGGATAATATACACAAACACTACCTGGCATTCGTGATAGATCAGCCGGTTGAATACCAGCCGCTCTTACACTATCAATCCCAAGAACTAATGAAACTCACCGTTATCAACTGCACCGGAATGTAAGCCGATGCATGTCCGACCCCGCGGTGTAGGGGGCAAAGCGTCCGCCTGTCACCCGGCGGCACCGGGTTCAATTCCCTTCTAGTTCAGGTTTTTAATTGTAAATAAATAATATCCCTGGAACGGGGACTGGGATTTTGTGTCATTCTTAACGTTCCCTTCCTCACATTCAACACTCTACACTTCCTCCATTCCAATTACACACAGGTTCATATCACATGGTGCAAGTAGGGGCAAAAGATCTCTATAGTTCGACGCCCCGAACAACTAGCATTAAAAGCCAAGGATGCTAGCAGTATTTCCCAAATAAAAAGAAAAGGGCAACCTTCCCCAAAATAAATTTTATCATATCTAAAACTTAAGTCACTCAGACTTGTTAATAAAATAAACTCTGTGCCATGCTTTTGCACATTTGCAATTTAACAAACTAAGAATCCCTATCAGTTAATAGCTTCTTCTTGTTCTACTACGTCTTCACAGTACCATATCAGGTCCCCCTGACGTTGGCGATCACTATGGCGAACGCAGTACGATCTCTTGCTAGGTAGAAAAGTCTCTCAACACTGAATTCCAAGTCCATTCTTTGATGTTTCCAAGCCATGATGTTCGCCTCCTCCCGACACCTCTTCGACCCTGTATTTTGCCTTGTACAATCCGCTGTAAGATGAGGTAACGGTCATTTCTAAGGATGATGACTGAAGAGATTCTGACCAAAGACCTGCCTTTACTGGAAAACTACTTCAAAGTCTGGAGAATTCAACCCAGTGTGAGTAAAATAGAACAGTCTCGCTTCCATTTTAGTAATCATTTGGCGAACGTGAAACTGAATGTTAGTTTCAGAGGCAGAATTCTACGTCATAATTGCAACACAAAATAACTTGGCGTCATCTTGGACCGTACACTATCCTTCAAACAAGACCTCCTGAACTTAGCACAAAAGTTGAAGTCCCGAAACAACATCCTCCATAAACTGTGTGGAACCACCTTGCGATCTTCATCCTAGGGTTTGGTTTATTCCGGTGCTGGGTATTGTGCACCTGTTTAGTTGAACAGTCAACATACATGGCTTTTAGACACCAAGCTTAACACCACAATTCGTATCATATCTGGTGCAATCACATCTACTCCAGTACATTGGCTTCCACTGTTAACTGGTATAATGCCACCTGATCTACGTCAGACTAATGACTATATGAAGGACTTCCACAAAATCTACAGAAACACTTCTCACTACAAAATAATCACCAAAGACGAAATAAACAATACAGACCCTATAAACAATAAAGATATTCAGTCAAATATATTTTCAGACAGGGTCCAGGGCCAAACCTATCAGCCATCCCCTTAATAGTTCTCAGGAAGTTGTGTGAATACGTTCTACACCTCAGTCCAAAACTGAAATCCTTGCACTGGTGGGGAATTGAGCCTGTCAAATCTGCAGCTTGCATGGAACAAATGGCATTTATATCGCTATTATTATTATTATTATTATTATTATTATTATTATTATTATTATTATTATTATTATTATTATTGATAACGAAGGATCCGCTATGCCTACATGGAATTATAAAACCAAGCCAGACATCATGGTCCAACAGTCCTGAAGTGCCATAGCCTACCATGCGACCACTGCTCAGCCCGAAGGCCTGCAGATTATGAAGTGTCGTGTGGTCAGCACGATGAATCCTCTCGGTCGTTATATTTGGCATTCTAGACCTGGGATGCCATCTCACCGCCAGATAGCTCCCCGACTGTAATCATGTAGGCAGATTGGACCTCGAACCAGCCCTCAGATCCAGGTAAGAATACCTAAAATGGGCAGGAGTCAAACCTGGGGCCTTCCGGGTAAGATGCACGCACGCTGCCCCAACACCGCGGGGCTGGAACTATATGGAATTATAGAAGAATAAAATGAAGGTGAATTAAAATGATTTGAGGCATATAATTTCGAAACAAGTTGACCAGAAACAGGAACTTATTGTTTTGAGACTTCCAGAACTAATTTAGTTACTTAGTTACAAAGGATTTGTGTGGGCTGCGAGCATTGAAGCATGAAAGTAGAATGAGTTATTTTCGCTACGGTAAAAGCTTTGGCATGGGTTAGGGTGGAACAGACGCACTGTCGAACCAGTAGCTACTTTACATGTCGTCCCGAAAAGTATTTTCTTTTCATATTTATGGGACGTGTATAGCTACAACTGAGCAAGGACGGAAGGGGAATATCGTACTATAACGTTTTATAGTTTACACAAATATAAACTAGTTGATCAGGTGGTAGTTTGTAGAAAAATATTATTAATCACATTGCGATGTTTAGTACAAAACTAAAATGATACCATTCACAACATGACCCAAATGGTGAAAATCCAATTGATTAATTATTACGCGCTTACCAGTACTTTCGCTACCGTATGTGACACGCGGCCTATGATCATACTGGTATGTTTCGCAGATATTTACCTCACTTATTACGCACGTACATGTACTATACCGTCTCCAATGCGATATCTGGTGACATCTGTTCCTCTGCTTTTGAATTTTGCCCCGAGTTGATATTATTCATCGATTCAGATTGAACAATATGTTCGTACTCAGGGCCGTGTCTATGATTATTCTCAAGTATCGTGTTTTGAAAGCAGTGAAGGTGGCGTCAAGTCGTTCGGTGAATGAAAATTAAATGTCACGTGTTATTATGAGTGCCGAATCGGATATCGGTGATAGAGGTCAGCTGTATATGCGAGAAAAAGAATGAATCTTCGGCAACAGTAGTGAAATTTCAGACAGTGACACTGGGAATATAATTATATGTATTTTCTTCAGAATAGAGATATTCTTGCCATAAGTATTGAGAGATGTCTAAACTTGCAGAAATGAGTTTCACACAACATGAAAAATATCCGGAGGAAAGGGCCAATTCCAGATGTTTGAAAACTAGTCCTAAAGGTGTTAATGTAGTGCGTAGTAATACACGAGTGATTGGATAAGCATCCAGTAAACCACAGACAGTACTCTACGGTTGTATTAACCAGTTCTGTTGCAAAGTAGTTTTACCAATGAACCGCACTTGCACACTACCGTAGATAAAAAATTGGAGCTCTTTTCTAAAACGGAAGCTGTCCTTAATTAGGGTTGCCATACGTCCTGAAAAAGCGGGATTGTACTGAATTTTCAGCCTGTGTCCCGACGTCCTGACTGCATTTGTTAAAATCCCTAAACGTCCTGAAGTTTGAATATCGGAGCAAATTATTTAAAATTTCGCTCAAATGTCTTTGAATTTGAATGGAATTTTTTTCGTTGGTCATCTACAAACAGGGTCTGACGTCATGGTAACAGGCTTGACCTACACAAACGCTATCTACTTCCGCCCGAGAGCAGCGTGTTGAATCAAGGCCATGGTTGAATAATGATGAAAATTATTTTGTATCCATGTAATATAGTAATAAATGGGTTTAGTTTTTAAAGCAATGTAAATCCAGTGAGCAATATTCTGAATTGCTTAAATTGGCTCAGTTCTATTTCTGTTTACCTGGCCATAATATATGTGTGGAGAGATTTTTGTTTAATGAATTCACTATGGACAGGCGACAGAAAGAGACTGAAAGTAGAATGTATTAAATGAACATTATTGCTGCAATGCAATTTTAAAGAAATAACTTGGCAGGAATTTCATGATTATATATTTTTTTCCTATTTGTTTTACGTCGCACCGGCACAGATATGTCTTATCGCGACGATGGGAGAGGAAAGGCCTAGTAATGGGAAGAAAGCCCCAGCATTTGCCTGGTGTGAAAACGGGAAACCACGGAAAACCATCTTCAGGGCTGCCGACCGTGGGATTCGAACCCACTATCTCCCGGATGCGAGCCCATAGCATGGCACATTAAAAAGTGATGTGTTGCTAAAACGTGTGCCATTTTCAGAAAGGTATGATTGATATCAGCATCAGGGCATTTCTGTGTCATAAATATACAAATGTAAATAAATACTGTTTTGAATTTTTACTTATTCGTGTTATTGAGAAATGAGTAATTCCACGTGAGCTGTCCCAACTGATACTTAAAAATCTGTGCAAATAACGTTGAATATTTCATAATTTTGTAGTGGTCTGTAAAGTAGGTGTTTTACGTAAAGTATGATTTCTTATTATTTCTCTATTTGAGTTTTAATATTAACATCATATAACAAGTGTTTCTTTTGGTAACGTTCAGATGGAATTACCCAAATACACTCGTTGGATTTATAGGCGCCATCTTTTGGTGACGAGTACAGGGGCAATGATGAAGTTATCAAATATTCTTACGGGAGCAAAAACACTATTGCATCCCGGTACCACTATATGTATGGGGGCAAGTGCCCCCGTAGTGTCGGAGCCTATGGTTTGAATTTGTCGATGTTGGTGTCCTGAATTTCATCCTGAACCTTATGGCAACCCTATCCTTAATTCGGTTCATCGTTGTGGCACACTATTTTAGTACCGTATTAAATATTTTCTTGGCATCTACTCAATACTAACGACATGACCAAAAAAAACTAAATAGATTAATTCGTGGAAAGCACGGTTAGGTCCCACGTGTCACCAAATTACGACTATTTCAGATCTGACGAATCGGCAACATGGTGTTCGATATCGATATAAATCAATATAATCACGAAATGTTTATGATCTGAAATCAGATTCATCTTGAGGATTTAATTACTCAATTATCTTGAAACCTTCTGTGAAACGGGAGATATCATTTACATTCCGCAGTTTGTGTTAGCTATTAGACTTTGTTTCCAACGAACGACTTGTCTTCGTAATTCGCGTCACGTGTTATAGCTGTGGGCTTTTATTTGTAAGATTGCGAGTACGAATCCCCATTGTTAGCAGCCCTGAAGACGGCTTTTCGTAGTTTCCAGATTTTGCTCTAGGTAAATTCTGAGGCTGTAACTTATTAAAGGCAACGACCAATAATTTCCCAATCGTAGATCCTTGTCCCATACTTGTGTACTCTAAAATCTGATGATGATGTTGCTTATTGTTTAAAGGGGCTTAGCATCGAAGGTCAGCGGCTCCACTCTAAAATCGTGTATGTGTTAGTGTGACGTTAAACCACTAGCAAAATAATTTCTATTCTACCAGTCAGAAATCTTATAATACTCATACTGGATCATTTACATTAGTGTACGGTGTGCTATTTATTGCCTGCAGCAATATCACGAATAACGTCTAAGCGTAGTTGACGATATCAAACCAATATCTGTGTAGAAAGGAATGGCTTCTCATATTTTATTTCAAAAATTTAAACAACTGTTAAGTATAACGTAATTAGAATTAAGGTAAATTTTACGAGAATAGAATCGTTTCCTTCTTCAGAGAGTTGGTCTGGTAATAAGAAAAAACGCTTCATATTCCCAGATAATGAACCTTTATCATAAATAACCTCGAGTTCCATCGAAGTCTAAGATCCTCCAGCCAGTGATGATATGCATACTGAAACGGCAATATCACGGCGACATTCATTATCAAAGCATTTCTGGTGCATACGAGTGCAACTCATAACAACAGCTGTACGATAGGTTTGAAAAACCGCTGTGCGCGCAGGTGACGGATGTAGCAGCTATGCACGCAATCTGCTCGCTGATGAAAATCCAGCCAAGGATTTATGACGTTGCCCACGAACATTCGATTCCTTCCATCTCATGATTTCCTGAACCGAATGTGATACAAAAATCTTAATTACATTATCGTGTAGCCCATGACAACAAATGATAAGATACCAAAATGTCATTAAAATCGGCGGCGGGATAACCGGGAAACTGAGGACAAAGAAATTGACGAATCAGAAACCACGATGCCACTACTACGGGTATAAAAGGACCTAGTTGAGTTAGCTTAAATCAGTGCTACCTAGACGACAGAAAATTCCAGGTGCAGGTTGGCACGGCTCTGTCGGACCCGCGGCCTACAGAGGCTGGGGTACCACAGGGCAAGTGTGATCCCGCCGACAATTTACAACCTCTTCATGTCAGACATGTCAAAACCAACGAACGCGCAATTATATTTATACGCGTAAGATACAGCGATATCCTCTGTCTCGTGGCAGGCACCTAAGTTGAAAGATTACCCCCAAGACGCGCACTCCACTCTCGAGCCATGGCTAGAGAAGTGGAGAGTTAAAATCAATGTTGACAAGAGTAGCGCCACACTATTCACTAAACGCCGCCCGCCCCCCCCCCCCCACGAGCCCCTGATGTTTTCCGACAACCCATCAGGTGGACTAAGCAAACCAAGTATCTAGGTGTCACCCTCGACAGAGGATTAACGTTCGGAAATCATATTTCTAATAACACTGCGCAGGCAAATGTGCGCCTATTTAAACTACTCCCGATGAAATGGCGTATGGCTTTTAGTGCCGGGAGTGTCCGAAGACATGTTCGGCTCGCCAGGTGCAGGTCTTTTGATTTGACACCTGTAGGCGACCTGCGGGTCGTGATCAGGATGAAATGATGATGAAGACAACACACACATCCAGCCCCCGTGTCAGCGAAATTAACCACTGATGGTTAAAATTCCCGACCCTGCCGGGAATCGAGCCCGGGACCCTTGTGACCAAAGGCCAGCACGCTAACCATTTAGCCATGGAGCCGGGCACTACTCCCGATGATTATAGCCGACAATGGGCTAACAATAGAAAACCGACACCTGCTCTACAAATCGACTATCACACCGATATTAGAGTATGCCGGCCCTATTTGGGGCATTGCAGCCAAGACGCACCTGTTAAGGTACAGCGCGTGCAGAACCGTGCGCTGCGCCGATTGACAGCTGCCCATTGGTACGAAATAAATGACGACCTGCATGAACGGTACCAGCTCCCCTCCATTCGTAGCAAGATTCGCAACACAGCCGCGAAATTTTATGACGCGCTCACTGAGAGCAACAATCCGCTGATCAGGAACATAGGAAACTATGACACCGTACGTCTTTGGTACCGAAGACCTAAGGATATTCTCAACTAACCCCACCCCACAGAGGGGTACAGACCATACCCTGGTCAGCGTGATTTAAAATTTCAAGGTCCACAACCATACCAACAAAAATTCAGTTCTTAGCTAGTATTATATTAAGAAATAGCAATCGAGGCCCAAATTGGGTCGACGGGCTAAAATTACTCACTGGTACCGAGATTTCCCAGCACCGATGTGAATTGTGGCTGCTTCATTAGTATCTGTGTGTATTCGCAGCTGCTACGATGTGCACACCAGATGTGGAAGATATCGATCAGAGATAGTTACTCTGTTCGTCAGAATGCAGACGGTAGTTGTGTTTAAAAAAAGAACAAGTGTTCGCGTCCGTGGACATACAAATTTCTTAGTGACGAAGGTGAAAACTTTGAACTCCATTTTTGTGCAAGATAAGAAGTGATATAATATTTTGAGTCGTCAGCAGCTGATATACCTGTGTATTAAAACTTGAACAGTTCGAGTAATTAACCTTCTTGAGAACTGGACTAAATTCTCCGAGCGAATAATCATAAAAAGCATAAACTGGGCGGACTCGCCACATAATAGTTCATAGTCGTGTTATTGTACATATTCAGGGAAGTGATAATTCGGTTACAAACGAGACCATCTGACTCATGTCAGTCTTTCGCAACGAACTGTATCATAATAATTTGTAAAGACTGTGTCAATTATTTGTTGGACAATGTTAATTTCTTTCCTTCGAACTATGCTGATCACGTTATAATCTTGTCTTTTAGGTTTACAAGACTGTGCCTTAGTGACCTTGTTTATTTCTTAAATCTGTGCTTTAATATCAGAATTTATTTCCACAAGGCTGTGCGTTAGTGACAGAAAAGACTCGAGGTTTAGAACTGCGTTCGCTAAGTAGGCTTGATGCACTAGAACAGGGGATCGAACGACAATCATTTAATTTATGTTGAACTCTGATAACCTTCTTCTTTCATTATGAACTGCAATATACTCTTAACTTGAGTTACGCCGACGATACGACTTTTTTTTTGCTAGGGGCTTTACGTCGCACCGACACAGATAGGTCTTATGGCGACGATGGGATAGGAAAGGCCTAGGAGTTGGAAGGAAGCGGCCGTGGCCTTAATTAAGGTACAGCCCCAGCATTTGCCTGGTGTGAAAATGGGAAACCACGGAAAACCATCTTCAGGGCTGCCGATAGTGGGATTCGAACCTACTATCTCCCGGATGCAAGCTCACAGCCGCGCGCCGATACGACTTTCAGTGAAGGTATTACAGTAATTCGCAAAATGTGCAGTGAAGTAAAGAAGTGTCGTACCAGATCTCACTGACATTCTGTGCGATGCCTGTACACTTCTTTACTCCCTTCATGGGACTGAAGTGGAATTAAATGCTAAATAAATAATTCCACGTTGCACGTAATTAATCATCAGGTGCCAGACTCTCGGGTTCGATCCCGAACCTCATCGGACCTTCAAGACCTCTCAACCGCCGTGGGCTAACGTGGTGCTATGCCGCTAAGAGGAGATCCATGCCGAGGGGGAAGGAGTCCGACAACGCGGGGTATCGCCGGCGCCGATGACGAGAGAAAGGCTCACTTCCGACCAATGTATGGAAATACTCAAATCCATCCTTCACATCTGTAAAAGGTGATATGTTTCTTGTCTAACTTGAATAAACAAAGACTTAGATTTTAAAAGAAAATTCAAATACCCTTCTCTCTGTAGTTCCTAGCATGGACCGTACACGCCCTAGGCCATGCTCTCCGATAAAGCTAAAGTACTGGCGTTCCTGTGACAATACGGACTATGTAGCATTTCAAGTGGAATAGATTCAGAAATTAAACTTTCTTTAATACAGCACTCAAATTCTATTTCTCAAGGATATGCAGAACGAGCTGAAAATGAGATTCTAACCTTCGGTTTCTTCGGTCTTCCGCATACCTTCTTAGCAGTTATTCTGTTGTAAAATTTAATTCATAAATACATGTGAATGAAAATAAAGACATTTAGAAAAAGGGACGCTGTTAGTTGGTGATTGCAGTATGGTTCCACCGTTGTAGCCATGTTAGCTGTCCTAAGTTAATGAACGTTAGATATGATAGGCACATGAGAAGGTGGCTATGTGATATTGACTGATAGTGGAAAGTAACAGGCCATCCTGACGTAAGTAATTTTCGACGCAATATGTCGGATTAGTTATTCCTTTGATTAGTTGGGGACTCTGACTAAATTGCCAAGGTGGAAGAATCCTTAAGTCTCCAAGTTGATAGACATAGAAATATTTTCCAATGAATATCATTAACTTCACTTACAGAATGAAAATTAATTTTCATGCGAATTATTTCATTTTTCTTTCTTCATTCAACAATTTGCGACTATGTCGCACTGATACAGACAGGTCTTATGGCGATGATTTGAGAGTAAAGGCGTAGGAGTGGGAAGGAATCTGCCATGACCTTCATTAAGGTACAGCCTGGCGTGAAAATGGAATAAAACCGGAAACCATCTTCAGGGCTGATGACAGTGGGCTTCGAACCCACTATCTACCGGATGCATCCTCACAGCTGAACGTCCTTAACCGCACGGCAAAAACGCCCGGTAAAATATTTCATCCACAATGTACTATTATTATTGGTAGTAGTAGTAGTAGTATCGAATTTTAAATTGTTTTGCAAGTGAAAAAGGGGATGTTGAGTGAATTTTAGTGAAATACATTGTATTATTCAATGGAATTTGAATCGTTGTGCTCAGATGTAAAGCCTATGTGATTTAATTTAGTAGAGTGAAGAATCATTGAGGTCTATGCGATTGTTGAGCTTATTCTGGTCGATTTTATCACGGTGTGTACTGTATATCTACTGCTTTCTTTATATTTAGTGATCATGAATTTGTTTTGATGTGTCCGGGAGAGTTGGCCGTGCAGTTAGGGCTGCCGACAGTGGACTTCGAACCCACTATCTACCGAATGCAAGCTCACAGCCGCGCGGACCGCGTGGACAACTCGACCGGTATATGCAAAACTTGTATGAAGTAACTAATTAAACTTACCAGTTAAAACACACGTGAAATAACAGCTAATCACTGAAAAAAATGAACAAACACTGAAAAAGAAATGAATAGATAAGTAATTAAGGTAAGGAAATTAGAATAAACGAAATAAGGTGAATAAATAACAGAAAGAGAACAAGGGGAATAAATGGAATAAAATGAACTCACACAAGTCTAAGGTATCTTGAAGATAACAGACATGAATAATAATAAATTCCAAGGATAATAGAAGAACCAGCCTGAAAGAAATTTAAGATAAACGGTTGACAACGAAGTGTAAAATTTCATTGAAATCTGAAAACCTGAAACGGGACTGCACCCAGTATGAGGATACAAGCTCTCGCTAAGGAAAATCGAGTGTTATTCATTCAGGTACCAACAGTAGAAATTTACAAAGCAAGGAACTACAAATAAACCCTCATTTGGTATGTCAATCCGGTAATACAAGCTTTCATCTCCTACTACCTAAATATTGTCATAAACAATTTTTTTCAAAAAGGGAAGGAAACATTATTAGGAAAGGCATAATATGTCAGGAATAAAGGGATACAGGAAAATGTAGGTAATCGAATACTGTAACGTCCTACTGCCATAACCTCTACATCGACGTTCTACGAGTTTCTGCAAACTTCGTCGCATGTACATCTCCACATACTCTACAAGTTTATGTTTCTACAAGACTATAATGCTATTATTATTGTCTGCTCTGCTTATCAATACTTCTTCCTATCATCAGAATTACCTTACTTTGCTCACCTGTCGTTACCCTCCGACCTTTCTCGACACACTGACCGCTGTCTTTCTGTCTGCCTCGCACCTACTACGTCATCTGCTACGTCACTTGATCTTTCTCGAATGAACTAGTCTTCGCTTTCGGGCGTGTATATATTGGACTGCTTGGCCCGTCTTCGGGAGACTGGCATCATCCTTTGTAAATAGTGTGTGTGTGTGGAGGGACTACGGACCTCGCACGGCTTGCCGTGTGCTGCGCCATTTTCTTCCCTACGAGCTGATGGAATTATTCTGAAAGGACTTTGGTGAGCTAAACATATCATTTGCTATACTTGTTTTTGGAAACTTTAATATTCGGCCTGTTTCGGCATGTTGAGAGATGGCATGCTATGAAAACTTTCAAGGCCTTGGCATCGAGTTTAATTTATTGCCACCTTCAAAACTGATTAAGTTTAATTGATTCTTAGTGCTGAATACTTGGTGATGTGGACTGTGCCTAAACATCGTCAAACGGAAAATTTTCACATCTTTAGACGATTCTAAAAAAATCTATTGGCAGATCAGACATTCTCCAGCATTACGCAGTCGGAGTTTCCTTTCTCACTTGTCCTTATTGTACTGATCCTCCTTTTTACCCCACCCTTTTTTCTTTTATTAGGTGTGTATACTTTTTATATTAGGGCGCCCTGGAGGCGTATTTGGGTTTTTTAGTGTGGCCAAATATTTTCTTGATCCTCATGGTAAAAACTGTTACTTGTTGTCTCGAAATTTGATCAGATAATAATATTTAGTAATATCTTCTGAGGTGATTGTGTGTGTGACACCTCTCTATTCAAAATATAAATGGTAATATTTGAGAAAACTGGTTTTGGCCGAGATTCACGGTGACACAGTGATTCTATTGTAACGATTTTTCTTTTTTTTTTAATTTTTTGTCCTAACTTATCTGAGGGTTAGTCCCCTTTCTAAAACGGGGACCCGAGCTGTTTTGTCTTTGTAAAATCAATGCCTGGGATTTTTTTCCTCGGACTATATTTTTCTTGTTTAACAAGGTACATATTATATATATATATATTGGTCAAATTTATTCTGTAGGTTTTAGCTTAATTATCCCTTTGATTATTTCCTACAATACCCAGAGTATATTTGAGGATCTTGTTTTTTCCAAAAAATGTTAATGTGTGCTGTATTCTCGTTAAAGCTGCTGTTTCCAATACACTTGGTCATTTAAAAACTTTTAGCAACGTGGTGTTCTTTTTTGATTTTCTTTTTTGGTACCATCCACGGTAAACCTCTCCTACTATCCCTCCCCCAGTATTGCTTCTGCTCACTCTGCTGCTTTCTTGTTTCATGTGATCGACTCCTCGCTGCAGTGTTGCCTATGCACAGACCTCGTTTTAGTGGTTTAAGTGTGTTGCATACCAACGTCACATATGGTAGCAGACATTTTTTCTTCCCCATTTTCATCATATTCTCTTGTTTAAATTGATACACTTTTTTGGTTTCTCCTTAGATCTTTTCGCATTTTATATTGGTTGTTCTAGTAACACTATGGCTTGCTTTTCGGATAATTTTCGATTGGGCGCCGATAGCGTTTCATCTCCACCCCCACTATATCATACTCGGTCTTTACCTGAGGTTTCGACTAGTAACTTCATCTCCTTCTCTGATACCCCAACATTATCTTCCCCTGTTAATTCTTCCGCTTTGCTCAGTGATTCAGAGGGCAAGCCCTCCTCATTACCTCAACTTCATTCTATGCCTCCCGATCCACATTTCTACCCCCCTCCCCCTTCACTACCTCAATACACGCCTGTTGATGCCTCTCTCAATGTACAGATCATAAAACAATCTCTTGATCAAGTCCCTAAATTACAATCTACTGATCCTCGGAGTTTGACCTTGTGGCTCTTTTCTGCACGAAAATTTCTAAATATTGGTTTAGCTTCTTTTCCTCAGTTAATGGGATTACTGTCCCCTAAAACAACCGGGTTTTTTACTAAATTTTGGGTTGATAATATGTCAAGTTTTTCCAATTGGTATCAACTTCGGAATGTCATACACAACTATTTCTTACCTTATGAAATACGTTGCAAGCTGAGCCTTGAATTTATTCGTCGTCATCAACTTCCCACTGAACCTGCTCATGACTATCTTGATTCGATTACGACCTATAGTGATATTTTAAACATTGCTCACTCGGTCAATGATTTAATTTCTATCGTTCAATTCTACGCTACTCCTTCCTTTCGGCAGCTTTTCGATGCCTTAAATCCTCCTACGTCCATGTTTCAGCTTTTTAATTTAGCTCAATCTCACGCCATTCATTCTCTTGGAGATATTTCTTATTACTCATCTATCCCCCCTCCTCTCCATTCTCGTCCTTTACCTTCTACATCCGTTTCTCCTGCTAATACTCCTTCTCCTATTATTTGCTTCCGTTGTAAAGGAAAGGGTCATATATCTCGGAATTGTGCTACTCCCTATTCGGGAAACGTAGTTTACCCGCGTCATTAGACAGTAGGCGTAACAATGGGCAAAATCTGTCTTCTCTTCTTCAGTCCCCCTCTACTCTTGTTTCAAATGTTCGATCTTTGCCGTCTGAATTTTCTTCTCAACTTATTTTGACGGAAAGTTCGTCATTTTTACCTCCTACTTCTCATATTGTCTTGACTATTAATAATGTCCCTTCCGTCGCTCTTCTTGATTCAGGGGCTGCTGTTTCTTTAATCAGTTTATCTTTCTTTGAATCTCTGAAAAAGGTATTTTCTCACCTTCATTTTTTTCCTTCCACTGTCCGTTGTGTTTCGGCTTCTAATTACCCTATTGATGTTCTTGGTCATATTTCTCTCACTGTTAAAATTCAACATTTTTCTTGGCCGTTTACCTTTCTTGTCGTTTCGGAATTATCTTGTCCTCTTATTTTAGGCTATGATTTTTTTTCCCACACTGGTCTTATTTTTGATTCTATGAACTCTACGATTTCTTTTCATTTTTCACAAACGGTTATTCCATTAATTAATATTG
Organism: Anabrus simplex; assembly: GCF_040414725.1. Taxonomy (NCBI): domain Eukaryota; kingdom Metazoa; phylum Arthropoda; class Insecta; order Orthoptera; family Tettigoniidae; genus Anabrus; species Anabrus simplex. Next base: position 765,168,806 of record NC_090266.1, read on the forward strand.
CTGATTATCCTTCTTCAACTTCATCCATGTCTCACAGTATCAATTCTATTCATTCTGATCAAATTGATTCTTTGTTAACTGAATTTTCTGATGTCATTACTCCTGTTCTTGGTACGGTCAAAAATTTCAAGGCTCATATTGACTTAATTGATTCTACTCCTGTTCGTTCATCCCCCTATTTTCTCAGCCCTCCTCGCATGAAAATTTTAAATCAATTAATTGATAAAATGCTTCAGGACAAAACCATAATTCCTTCTTCTTCTAATTATGCTTCCCCTGCCTTTATTGTCGATAAACCCGATGGATCTTCGAGATTTATCGTGGATTATCGTAAATTAAATGGGCGTATACTCTACGATTCCTATCCTATGCCCAAATTGCAGTCCGCTTTTCAACATTTTTCTAACGCCAAATATTACTCCATTTTCGATCTTAATTCTGCATACAATCAAATTCCCCTAGATGAAATTAGCTCCCGTTACACTGCCTTTATTACTCCTAATGGTCTTTTTCAGTTTAAGAAAGTTCCTTTCGGACTTAATTTAGGCTCTCAAATTATGCAACGCTTTGTTGATTCACTTTTTTCTGACATAAAATATCAATATTTGTTCCCATTTATTGATGATATTTTGATCTATTCCCCTGATCTTTCCACTCACCTACAGCATGTTCGTGAAGTATTAACGCGTCTTCGTTCCGTGGGTTTAACGGTTAATCCTTCTAAAGTCTTAATTGCTCAAACTTCGATTAAGTTTCTAGGTCATATTCTCACTTCTAATGGTGTTGCTGTCGATCTGGATAGGGTTTCTGCCATCCATAAAGTCCCACCCCCACAGAACTTAAAGCAGTTACGTTCCTTTCTTGGTATGGTCGGATTTTATGGAAAATATATACCTAATTTTTCCCATATTTCCGAACCTCTTAACTTATTGAAACGCAAAGGCGTAAAGTTTCACTGGGGTGACTTACAGCAAAATGCCTTTTCCTGTTTAAAAACCAAACTATCTCAAGCTCCTCTCTTACAAATTCCTGATTTTAACATTACATTTGAGCTTTCTACTGATGCTTCCGATGTCGCCATTGGCGCTGTCTTGCAACAAACTATACAGGGCGAAACCCGCCCTACCCCTATTATAGTCGTTTACTATCACCTGTGGAACGTAAATATTCCGTTTATGAACGGGAAGCACTTGCTTTAATCCTTTCAATTGAACATTTTTCCGACTATCTCGATCATCGCGAGTTTATCGTCAGCACTGACAACCAGGCACTTTCTTGGTTACTTAATAATGCTCCGAAAATCGGACGTACTGGTCGCTGGTTGCTTCGTTTGTCACGTTTCAAATTTTCTTTGAAATTTATTTCTGGTTTTCAAAATTCGGTCGCTGATGCGTTGTCTCGCCTATTTGACGATCATCATCTTGCTGATTCCGAAATACACCACCTTCCGGTTGCTATGGTAAATTCTATTTCTTCTCTTACTGATTTTCCTTTGTCCTTTCAGTCCTGCCAAGACCATCAAAATCTCGATCCATACTGCCAACAATTGAAAAACGATATTTCTTCTAATGATTATTCTGGGCCTTTTCGCATTGTAAATCAACTTCTTGTCTTTAAACCTACTCCTCGGGCTACTCCTCGTCTGGTTCTCCCCTCCGCATTACGCCCCATGATATTTCAATATTTTCATGGATCCCCTACTGGTGGACATTTTGGAATGGCGAAATCTTATTCTCGCATTGCCTCTCAGTTTTATTGGCCCCAAATGCGAAAGGATGTTTTCTCTTGGGTCCGATCTTGCGACCTGTGCCAAAAGCATAAGCCCCAAAATCATCAACCTTTTGGGACATATGCAGCCTCTCCCTCTACTTACCCGGCCGAGAAATTCTATATCGACATTGTCGGTCCTTTGGTCAAATCTTCCAAATCAAACTCCTACATCTTTACTTTATTGGATGGTTTTTCCAAATTTCTTGTTGTACGCCCATTACGTAACATTTCTTCCCAGATTATCATTAATTTACTAACTAATCACGTTTTTCCTCTTATAGGCATTCCTAAAATTCTGGTCTCTGATAACGCGTCAATTTTTACTTCAAAAGTTTTTTATAATTTCTGTTTTTCTTATGGTATCAAAAAGGTCTGTACCTCACCCTATCACCCTCAGGCAAATGTTGTTGAACGTTACCACCGGAATCTTAAATCTTTTCTTTCCATTTTTCATTCCCAAGTTCAAAAGTCATGGGATACTGAACTCCCTCACTTTTGTCTAGCTTTAAATGCTACTGTTAATGACTCTACCTCCTTTTCTCCCGCTAAACTCTTCTTGGGAAGAGATCTTCATACTCCTCTATCTTTAAACTGGAACCTACCCTCTTTATTGCTTACCCCTCCTCATTTACTCACTGACTCTCAACTTCGGGAAGCTCTTGGTAATTTAAATCATGCCAGGGACCTTTACCGTAAAACATGTAATTCCCGTCTTCGTCCGCCTAAGTTCAAGCTTTTTGATCAGGTTTTGTTAAAAAACCATCCCATTAGTTCTACCCAACATCATATTTCGGCTAAGCTTTCCCCTTTATGGATTGGCCCATACCGAATTCTTTCTTTCCCTTCTTTGGTTACTGCTCAATTGCAGTCTCTCTCCAACCCTCAGGATATTCGGCAGGCCCATTTTTCCGAACTTAAGAAGTTTTCCTCCTGAACCTTCTTGCGTACTGAGGGAGAGTCTCTTTTTGTTTATTATTTGGTATTTGGATTTATTTTCTGTTTGCTTTGTTTGTTCTGGTCCACATCTCTGAAAATTTATTTTTCTCTCTTGGCTCACCCAGTCTTTTTTTTTTCTTTTCCCTCCACCCACACACACTTTTGATGTCAGACTCTCCCATGCCCCTTTCTTGTATTGTTCTTGCTTTTTATTTTCATGGGAAACTTCCTGTCATTTTTATATTTGGCCACTTAGTCTACTATGTATTGGTCCGACCGCTTTTCATTGTTCCTACTTCCTTCTTCTTTCCTTTTTCCCTTTCCCTTCTTTTTCTCTGTTTTCCTTGTTTTGCTTGCTTCTTGTTTTCCATACTTCTGTTGTTCCTTTTTCTTTTTTCCGATACTGCGTTTCTTCTGGTCGCCGATCATCGATTCCGGTGGAGAAGCTGCTCTTGGACATCCCTGCTGCTGCTGCTGCTGCTACGCCTACTTGCTTTCGCCCATCCTTCGGATTCCGCCCGGTGGCAGGAATATGTAACGTCCTACTGCCATAACCTCTACATCGACGTTCTACGAGTTTCTGCAAACTTCGTCGCATGTACATCTCCACATACTCTACAAGTTTATGTTTCTACAAGACTATAATGCTATTATTATTGTCTGCTCTGCTTATCAATACTTCTTCCTATCATCAGAATTACCTTACTTTGCTCACCTGTCGTTACCCTCCGACCTTTCTCGACACACTGACCGCTGTCTTTCTGTCTGCCTCGCACCTACTACGTCATCTGCTACGTCACTTGATCTTTCTCGAATGAACTAGTCTTCGCTTTCGGGCGTGTATATATTGGACTGCTTGGCCGTCTTCGGGAGACTGGCATCATCCTTTGTAAATAGTGTGTGTGTGTGGAGGGACTACGGACCTCGCACGGCTTGCCGTGTGCTGCGCCATTTTCTTCCCTACGAGCTGATGGAATTATTCTGAAAGGACTTTGGTGAGCTAAACGTATCATTTGCTATACTTGTTTTTGGAAACTTTAATATTCGGCCTGTTTCGGCATGTTGAGAGATGGCATGCTATGAAAACTTTCAAGGCCTTGGCATCGAGTTTAATTTATTGCCACCTTCAAAACTGATTAAGTTTAATTGATTCTTAGTGCTGAATACTTGGTGATGTGGACTGTGCCTAAACATCGTCAAACGGAAAATTTTCACATCTTTAGACGATTCTAAAAAAATCTATTGGCAGATCAGACATTCTCCAGCATTACGCAGTCGGAGTTTCCTTTCTCACTTGTCCTTATTGTACTGATCCTCCTTTTTACCCCACCCTTTTTTCTTTTATTAGGTGTGTATACTTTTTATATTAGGGCGCCCTGGAGGCGTATTTGGGTTTTTTAGTGTGGCCAAATATTTTCTTGATCCTCATGGTAAAAACTGTTACTTGTTGTCTCGAAATTTGATCAGATAATAATATTTAGTAATATCTTCTGAGGTGATTGTGTGTGTGACACCTCTCTATTCAAAATATAAATGGTAATATTTGAGAAAACTGGTTTTGGCCGAGATTCACGGTGACACAGTGATTCTATTGTAACGATTTTTCTTTTTTTTGAAATTTTTTGTCCTAACTTATCTGAGGGTTAGTCCCCTTTCTAAAACGGGGACCCGAGCTGTTTTGTCTTTGTAAAATCAATGCCTGGGATTTTTTTCCTCGGACTATATTTTTCTTGTTTAACAAGGTACATATTATATATATATATATATATTGGTCAAATTTATTCTGTAGGTTTTAGCTTAATTATCCCTTTGATTATTTCCTACAATACCCAGAGTATATTTGAGGATCTTGTTTTTTCCAAAAAATGTTAATGTGTGCTGTATTCTCGTTAAAGCTGCTGTTTCCAATACACTTGGTCATTTAAAAACTTTTAGCAACGTGGTGTTCTTTTTTGATTTTCTTTTTTGGTACCATCCACGGTAAACCTCTCCTACTATCCCTCCCCCAGTATTGCTTCTGCTCACTCTGCTGCTTTCTTGTTTTATGTGATCGACTCCTCGCTGCAGTGTTGCCTATGCACAGACCTCGTTTTAGTGGTTTAAGTGTGTTGCATACCAACGTCACAATACGTGTGATTAAACGACACGACATCCTACCTGGGTAAAACATCCCAATTAAACAAATGCTACACTCAAACTTAGCTTCTACCACTGGGAAGGAATACTAAATTCCGAAAATTTGCCAGGAGGACAAATTTAGAAAACCTGAGCAGCAGCGAAAAGAAAGGATGAACAGCATTCAGAGGAAAATACACGAGAAATCCCCGTGCTATCAAAAAAACAAGCTTTACCTAACGTTGTGGCGTATGACGATACTAAGAAAGGCCGAAAATACATAAAACATAAATGTACAGTGTATTATTAAAAGGTGGTAGAAATGAATGCCTGAGCTAATTTTTACAAGTTAGGACGTAACGTTAAAATAAGTATCTCCCTCAACAAGGAAGGGAAACCTTGAGATGTCTTCTTTAACAGTTATTTGTGACATGTCCTACCATCCTAACCCACCAAACATGCCGCAGCCCCCCCCCCCCACCCCCGTCTCTTACGACAGACGCAAGTTGGATATCACAAGTCAAGTCCTTCACACTGACTGTGTAATAGCTAATTACTGGTTTCGCTTCGACAGCATGTTGAACCGGCCCCACTTCTCTCCACGAGCTCTGCTTGCCAACTTTCGTCGCCGTAAGACCTATCTGCGTCGGTGTGATGTAAAGCAAATATTAAAATTTAAAAGCTTTCCATTTTCGATGATCGACAATGCTATATTAACTTCACGAAATTCAATGCTCCGTAAATACCGACTTATTATTGAACAATTTAAGTGAATACTGACGTTCCAAATTTGTACTATAATTATCGCCTCTGTGATCTCATCACCACACCACGTGGTTGTTACGTAATGATGTTGCTTCATTGCCCAATAGTGTGCTATTCTCTGGTCATGCCTGACTTCCACTCCTCCACCCTCGTGCTCTACTATAAAATGAGTTTGAAACTGTAAAGGTCCGTTCCCTCTTCCTGCTTCATTCTGTCCGGGAAGGGACGATTGATTGCAGCTGATCTCTGGCAAATCATCTGTGAAAGAAAAACAGAGCAAAATGACAATACTTCTTTTCACTCAGGGACATTATCGCATGTAACTCATTTTGAACTTGAAGAAAAATTTTCGTGAGTAAGGGTCCCCAATGGAGCAAAGTTATTTACGTATGTTTTTTATTTCGTAAATGTAGTTCAGGTGGTATGGTATCTGACATCTTCATCGTCAACAGCGATTACAGCGGGTTCTCTAGAAACAATTTGCACTTACATACTACGGTCCTAGAAATGGATGAACATTCGTTTTCATTGGTCAGCTTTGAAAGACGCCCTTCCCACGTCGTGGGCGTGAATTTCTTCGCACCAGTTCATCTACTAGATGCGTTACAACGTGTTAAGCGTTACTAAATTTTGTAAATGTAGGGTACATGTGACCTAAGAAACGGTATCTTACTGTGTTACAGTATGTAATGTCCGATGGAAAATCTATCTATATATATAAAGTAGCTTGTCCTGACTGACTGACTGATTCATCATCGCCGAGCCAAAACTACTGGACGTAAAGAAATGAAATTTTGGGCATAGATTCATATTAAGATGTAGGTGCTCGCTAAGAGAGGATTTTTGGATATTCCGTCGCTAAGGGGGTGAAAATGGGGGTGAAATTTTAAAATGAGTGTGTCTATATCTCAAAACTTTAAAAGTTTACAGATGTGAAAATTGGTATTTAGAATCTTCTTTAAAAATAAGAAAACACGTATTTTTTTTGTTTTGAGACAATCCCAATAGGAGGGGCGAAAAAGGGTGAAAAAGGGGTTGAATGCCTTTAATCGGGATATCGGTACTTATATCTCAGAAACTGAAGATATTACAGACCTCAAAATTGGTACTTTTGATCGCTGTGAAAAATAAAGAAAAACATATTTTTTTGTTTTTGGAAAATCCAATTAATGCGAGGGTGAAAAGGGGGGTGAATTTTTAAAATGAGTTCATCTATATCTCAAAAGTTTTAAAGTTTAGAGATGTAAAAATTGGTATTTAGAATCTTCATTAAAAATAAAGGAACACGTATTTTTTGGTTTTCGGAAAATCCCAATAGGAGGAGTGAAAAGGGGTGAAAAATGGGTTGAATGCCTTTAAAGAGAATACATATATCTCAGAAACTGAAGATATTACAGACCTGAAAATTGGTACCTTTGATCTTTTTTAAAAATAAAGAAACACGTATTGTTTTGTTTTTAGAAAATCCAACTAATGGGGGTGAAAAGGGGGGTGAATTTTTAAAATTAGTGTATCTATATCTCAAAACGTTTAAAGTTTATAGATGTAAAATATGGTATTTAGAATCTCCTTTAAAAATAAAGAAACACGTTTTTTTTTCGGAAAATCCCGATAGGAAGGGTGGAAAAGGGTGAAAAAGAGGTTGAATGCCTTTAACGAGGCTACTTATATTTCAGAACCTGAAGATATTACAGACCTGAAAATTGGTATTGGGGATCCACTTTAAAAATAAGGAAACACGTATATTTTCGTTTTTGAAAAATCCGGATAATGGGGGGTGAAAAGGGGGGTGAATTTTTAAAATGAATATGTCTATATCTTAAAACTTTAAAAGTTTACAGATGTAAAAATTGGTATTTAGAATCTCCTTTAAAAGTAAAGGAATAAGTATTTTTTCGTTTTCTGTAAATCCCAATAGGAGGGGTGTAAAAGGGCTAATAGTGGGTTGAATGCCTTTAATGAGGATACATATATCTCAGAAACTGAATATATTACAGAACTAAAAATTTGTATATGGGATCTCCTTTAAAAATAAAGAAACGCGTATTCTCGGAAAATCCAATGAAAGGGGGTGGGGGAAAAAATTCTAAAATTAATTGACTTAATTGTATGAGAATACATACATCTAATAAAAACTAAAGTTGTTACGGACGTGAAAATTGGTATTTTGATCTCCTTTAAAAACAAAGAAATACGCGTTTTATGGGGGAAACCATCTTGGGGGGCGGGAGTGGAAAGGAGTTGAATTCCTTTCATGAGGACACATAAATAAAAAACTGAAGAAGTTAGAGTCGTGATAATTGCTATTTAGAAGATCCTTTACTATTAAAGAAACAAGTATTTTTTGCCGGAAAATTCACTTAAGGGGGGGGGGGGGGAGAAGTGTGAAAGGAAGTAAAAAGAGCGAATTATTTTTATGGGGATACTTATATCTCAAAACTCAAGGTAATAGACGTGAACATTGGGGTTTGGAATCTCCTTTAAACATAAAGAAACACTCCTTCTTTTAATTTTTTTTTGGGGGGGTAAATAAACTTAACGGCGGTGGGGTGTAAAAGGAGGTGAGACCAATTGATTTTGCTGTTCATAATGTACTTATAAGGAGCCTCCGTTGCTCAGGCGGCAGCGCGCCGGCCTCTCACAGCTGGGTCCCGTGGTTCAAATCCCGGTCACTCCATGTGACATTCGTGCTGGACAAAACGGAGGCGGGACAGGTTTTTTCTCGGGATACTTCGCTTTTCCCTGTCATCATTCATTCCAGCAACACTGTCCAATATCATTTCATTTGTCATTCATCGATCATTGCCCCAGAGGAGTGCTTCGGCAGCCGGCACAATTCCTACTGTCGCCGCTAGATGGGGCTTTATTCATTCCATTCCTGACCCTGTCGAATGACTGGAAACAGGCTGTATATTTTCGATGTACTTATTCTGATCATAAACCGATCTTTTTAATCTTTCCTGGGTTCGTTTTCAACAGCCAACTTTTCCTTCGGAGAACGTTCTTATATTACAGTAGATTCTCCTGGCATATGAATAAAAATTTGAACACATTTGAAATAAACGATAGGAATGAGATTGACCGTCCAATTGTTCACCTCTATAATAAGGTCAATAATGCACGGAAGTATGTCATTCGTATCGCCAGAAATCCCGCCAAGTAGCGGTCTTGCATCTTGCTGTGGGGTCCAGAACATCTATAATAATAATAATAATAATAATAATAATAATAATAATAATAATAATAATAATAATAATAATAATAATAATAATAATAATAATAATAATAATAATAATAATAATGTTCTGGACCGTCGTCAAATGTGCGGACCGTGGTGGAAACGGGTCCTGGACGGGTAATGACTAAGAATGCAGTCGGGCCGCGGGTTCAGTACCGCCAAGGCACCCAAGACGACACCACGCCGGATCTCCTGAAGGATTTGTTCCATATTAAAAATGCTTATAAGAAAAGATGGCAAAGATTTAGGGACCCAACTGACAGGGTGGAATACCTGGACCTAGCCTGGGAAGTACGAAATCGATTGCTGGAAATAAAGATTGAAAAATGGGAGGAAACTTGCCATAATCTATTAGAAAACGAGTCAGATCGCGAATTTTGGCGGATTCTCACAGAAAACGATTCAGATCGCGAATTTCGGCTGATTATATATCTAAAACAACATTCAATTATAAATTTCAGTATAATACCGTAGCGAAGCACGGGTATCTTGCTAGTATATATATAAAATAACTTGTCCTGACTGACTGACTGATTCATCATCGCAGAGCCAAAACTACTGGACGTAACGAAATGAAATTTTGGGGATATATTCATATTAAGATGTAGGAGCTCGCTAAGAGAGGATTTTTGGATATTCCTTTACTAAGGGGGTGAAAAGAGGGGTGAAATTTTAAAATGAGTGTGCCTATATCTCGAAAGTTTAAAAGTTTACAGATGTAAAAATTGGTATTTAGAATCTTATTTAAAAATAAGGAAACACGTATTTTTTTGTTTTCAGAAAATCCCAATAGGAGGGGTGAAAAGGGGTGAAAATGGGGAAAATGGGTTGAATGCCCTTAATCAGTATACCAGTACTTATATCTCAGAAACTGAAGATATTACAGACCTGAAAATTGGTACTTTGAATCTCTTTTAAAAATAAAGAAACACGTATTTTTTTGTTTTTGGAAAATCCAATTAATGGGGGGTGAAAAGGGGGTGATTTTTAAAAATGAGTGTATCTATATCTCAAAACTGTTACAGTTTATAGATGTAAAAATTGGTATTTAGAATCTCCTTTAAAAAAGAAACACATATTTTTTTTGTTTTCGGAAAATCGCAATAGGAGGAGTGAAAAGGGGTGAAAAAGGGGTTGAATGCCTTTAATGAGGCTACTTATATCTCAGAAACTGAAGATATTACAGACCTGAAAGTTGGTGTTTGGGATCTCCTTTAAAAATAAAGAAACACGTGTTTTCTTTTTCTGGAAAATCCAATTAAGGGGGGGGTGAAAAGGGGGTAATATTTTAAAATGAGTGTATCTATATCTCAAAACTTTTAAAGGTTATAGATGTGAAAATTGTTATTTAGAATCTCCTTTAAAAATAAAGAAACACGTGTATTTTGTTTTCGGAAAATCCTAATAGGAAGGGTGGAAAAGGTTGAAAAAGGGGTCGAATGCCTTTCATGAGTCTACTTATATTTCAGAACCTGAAGATATTACAGACCTGAAAATTTGTGTTTGGGATGTCCTTTAAAAATAAAGAAACAAGTATTTTTTGTTTTTGGAAAATCCAATTAATGGTGGGGGTGAAAAGGGGGTGATTTTTTAAAATGAGTGTATCTATATCTCAAAACTTTTAAAGTTTATAGACGTAAAAATTGGTATTTAGAATCTTCTTTGAAAATAAAGAAACACGTATTCTTTTGTTTTCGGAAAATCCCAATAGGAAGGGTGTAAAAGGGTGAATAATGGGTTGAATGCCTTTAATGAGGCTACTTATATTCCAGAACCTGAAGATATTACAGACCTGAAAATTGGTATTTGGGATGTACTTTAAAAGTAAAGAAATACTTATTTTTTCGTTTTTGGAAAATGCAAATATTGGGGGGTGAAAAGGAGGGGGACTGAATTTTTTAAAATGAGTGTGTCTACATCTTAAAACTTTAAAATTTACAGATGTAAATTACAGACCTGAATCTCCTCTAAAAATAAAGGAACACGTATTTTTTTGTTTCCTCTAAATCCCAATGGGAGGGGTGTAAAAGGGTGAAAAATTTGTTGACTGCCTTTAATGAGGATACATATATCTCAGAAACGAAAGATATTACAGAACTGAAAATATGTATAGGGGATCTCCTTTAAAAATGAAGAAACACGTATTTTTTAGTTTTTGGAAAATCCAATTAATGGTGGTTAAACAGGAGTGACAAATTGGGGTGAATTTTTTGAAAGACTACATCTACAGAATATCTTGAAACGTAAAATGTTACAGACATAAAAAGTGGGTGTTTGAAATCTCCTGTAAATGTAAAGAAACATAGGTGATTTGTTTTTGGAAACTCCACTTAAGGGGAACTCGAAAGGGGTGAAATTTTAAAATGAGAATTTTTACAGTATATTCAAAAAACTTAACATGTTACAGAAGTGGAAAATGGTATTTTTTTCTGTATTAAACATAAAGAAACGTGTATTTTTAGTTTTCTGAAATACCACTTGGGTGGAGCGGGGGGGGGTAAAAGTGACTGAAAATGGTGTTGAATTCTTTTAATTAGGCTACTGATATCTCAAAAATGAAGGTGTTACAGACGTGAAATTTGATATTTGCAATCTGCTTTAAAAGTAAAGAAACACTCATTCACGGAAAATCCAACAAAGTGGGGGGGAGGGGGGTGAAAGAATTAAAAAATTGACTTAATTTTATGAGAATACATACATCTAATAAAAACTAAAGTTGTTACAGACGTGAAAATTCGTATTTGGATCTCCTTTAAAAACAAAAAAAACGCGTTTTGGAGGGAAACCATCTTGGAGGGCGGGAGTGTAAAGGAGTTGAATTCCTTTCATGAGGACACATAAATCAAAAACTGAAGAAGTTAGAGTCGTGATAATTGGTAAATAGAAGATCCTTTACTATTAAAGAAACATCTATTTTTTGCGGGAAAGTTCACTTAGGGGGAAGGGTAGTGTGAAATGAAGGGAAAAAAGTAAATTATTTTTATGGGGATACTTATATCTCAAAACTGAAGGTAATAGACGTGAACATTGGTGTTTAGAATCTCCCTTAAACATAAAGAAACAAGCCTTCTTTTAATATTTTTTTGGGGGGGAGGGTGGCGGTAAATAAACTTAACGGCGGTGGGGTGTAGAAGGAAGTGAGACCAATTGATTTTACTGTTCTTAATGTTTTTATAAGGATCCTCCGTTGCTCAGGCGGCAGCGCGCCGGCCTCTCACAGCTGGGTTCCGTGGTTCAAATCCCGGTAACTCCATGTGACATTCGTGCTGGACAAAACGGAGGCGGGACAGGTTTTTCTCCGGATACTCCGGTTTTCCCTGCTATCAGCCATTCCAGCAACACATAATAATAAGAATAATAATAATAATAATAATAATAATAATAATAATAATAATAATAATAATAATAATAATAATGTTCCGGACCGTCGTCAAATGTGCGCACCGCGCTGGAAACGGCTCCTGGACGGGTAATGACTAAGAATGCAGTCTGGCCGCGGGTTCAGTGCCGCCAAGGCACCCAATATGACACCACGCCGGATCTCCTGAAGGATTTTATCCATATTAAAAAAGTTATAGGAAAAGATGGCAGAGATTTACGGACCCAACTGACCGGGAGGAATAGGCCTACCTGAGCCTAGCCCGGGAAGTACGAAATCGATTGCTGGAAAGGAAGATTGAAAAATGGGAGGAAACGTGCCGTAATCTAATAGAAAACGGGTCAGATCGGGAATTTTGGTGGATTTTCGCAGAAAACGAGTCAGATCGCGAATTTCAGCGGATTATATATCTAAGACAATAAGCATTCAATTATAAATTTCAGTATAATACCGTAGCGAAGCACGGGTATCTTGCTAGTAGCAAATAAAAACGCGCCTTAACCCAGGATCGAACCCCCGATCACCTGCCTGCTAACCGAAAACTCTACCCACTGCAGTAACTGTGCAGCACGACTAATATCTGCTGACAGAGGTAGTTACCTTACATGAGGATACAGTGTTGCCAGATTGCCACTCTTCAACGAACTTTTTCTCCTGGATATACTCGCAGGACGAACTTTTGTGAGAGACATTTTTTTATTGCTGGCATGTGAGGAGTCACACTGCGACGCCCGAGTGCGCGAATTTCGCTTCACCCTGTATATTCACTTTTATGAAGTACGGTACGGACAAATACTAAAACATAGGAAATCTTCCGTTTATTGTGATCATGAATGCGGTTTATGTTATCGTATTTGTTTTCAAGGATTTCATTCTCAAGTATGCGAGTATTATCGAGCCTTGCCTGAAAAAACTTCTTCAAATATGAAAGTGCTAAAGGCTGTAAAACCTCCAGATAACGAATAAGAGTTTTATGTTGTGCGAGTATGTCTGGTGAAAAGAAAAGACTGTTCGTGATTGGGAAAAATAAGAACCCACGTAGCTTTAAAGGCATCAGTAAGTTTCCAGTGGACTATTATTCCAACATTAATGCATGGATCACTGCCCTGATGTTCAAGGAATGGCTCCTGCAGTGGGATAAATGGCTGGGCCGTAAAATAGTTTTGCTGGTTGACAAATGTGCAGCACACATCGTGAATTGTGAGCTAAAGAACATCAAAGTGGTTTTCTTACCGGCGAATACGACTTAATTCAACCATGCGATAAAGGAATCATTCGCACCATGAAAGTGTATTAAATCCATGAAATGTGCACAAGAATCTTAGAAAATATACAGGACTTACATAAAACTAGTGCCAACGCCCTTGCCAAAAACAACCAGCCTCCTCAATGCCCTGCATCTTCCATCCATGTCATGGGATAATGTCTCAGCACATACAATAAGGAACTGTTTCCGGTATGAGGGATTTTTACGAGAGTTACCAGAAGTATAAGAGTAGACTATGTTGAACTTTGTCCAACAGGCTTAACGGAAGATGAATTTCTGGAATGGATGAACATTGATGAGGGCATCATTACTGATGCAAAACACAAAAAGACAACATATGTGAGGCAGTTATCACCGCAGAATTAGATATGAGAGGTGAAGAACACGCAGCAGGAGATAGCGATGCTGATGATGACGATGTTGCCAAATATTCCCGAAAATCAACGAATGCTGAAATGTGACTGGCGTTAGATATTAATGAACTTTCGAGAGACAACCAGAAGCAAACAACGATTAGAGATTATTTTACATAGCTGAAAACAGTTAACTGTATCACAGTGCTGTATGCGATACCGTACATGCATTTTATACATTTTAGAACATTTAGGTTATGAATAGAGTAAGATACATAGCAATTTTTATGTATCGGCTACTGTTATCAGACCGTTAATGTTATCAAATTATCTGCGTCCCAGAGTGATCACAATAAGCGGCGTCCTCTGTAAAGAAGTTAGGAAATTCGTTTGTAAGGGTAATAGGGAGGTAAATTCAGGGAAACGGGGTAGTTATCGGAGCGGCGATAAGGGTACAGAGATCTATAAGTCAAGTAGGGATGACATAAAAATGTTAGTGTTAAACTGTAGAAGTATTGTAAAGAAAGGTATATAATTAGGTACCGTAATGTAATACGTATATACTTACCAGATATTGTAATAAGAGTTAAATCATGGCTGAGAAATTATATAATGGATGGAGAAATTTTCTCACGGAACTGGAGTGTGTATTGTAGTGATATGATGGGAATGGTGGGAGGGGAAGTATTTATTCTGGTGAAAGAAGAATTTTTAGGGTACCAAAATGTTAAAGCTGACAAACATGAAATTCTAGGTGTAAGGATAATTTCTAAAGATAATAGGCAACTTGATATCTTTGGAGTGTTCAGACCAGGATAGAGCAGCGCTGACACGAATTCAGAATTATTATATAAGATAATCAGCTGTGAGGGAAACGATATGGAAAGGAACGTGATTGTAGCTGGGATTTCAATTGTTCAAATGTCTGTTGGGAAGGTAATGAGGACGACCAACAACCGGCAGATAAGTTAATAGAGGAAGGGCAGCTGATTCAGAAAGTAATGGAACCAACTAGAGGGAGGAATATTCTGGATGTGGTGCTAGTAAAACCAGATAAGCCCTATAGAGAAACCGAAGTTATGGGTGGTATTAGTGATCACAAAGCGGTTTTAAACGTAGTTGAAAATAAGTGTGAAAAAAAAGGAAGGTATTAAAATGAGGACTATTAGGCAGTACCATATGGCTGATAAAACAGGCATGGGGGAGTTCTGCAAAAGTAAATATGATCGGTGGAAAACGGTAAATAAAAATGTAAACAGACTCTGGGATGGGTTCAAAGCAATTTTTTAGAAATGTGAAAAGAGGTTTGTACATTTAAAGGTGGTAAGGGATGGTAAACACCCACCTTATTATAACAGAGAAATAAAGAGACTAAGAAGGAGATGGAGATTGGAATGGAATAGAGAAAGAAATGTCTGTGCAAGTATGGAAAAATTGAAGGAAGTTACTAGAAAATTGAATCTAGCAAAGAAAGCAGCTAAGGATAACATTATGGCAAGCACAATTGGCATTTATACAGATTTTAGTGAAAATGGAGTGGTATGTATTGGCATTTTAAGGCAGAAACAAGTTCCAAGAAGGACATTCCTGGAATAATTAATTAACAAGGGGAGTGTGTATGTGAAGATCTTCGAAAGGCGGAAGTATTCAGTCAACGGTATGTAAAGAAGGTTAGTTACAAGGATAATGTCCAGATAGAGGAGGTGACTAATGCTAAAAATGTATTAAAATTAACATATGATAACAATGACATTTACAATAAGATACAAAATTTGAAAACTAGGAAAGGGCTGGAATTGATAAGATTTCTGGGGATATACTAAAGACAGTGGGTTCGGATATAGTACCAAATCTGAAGTACTGACCTTATCATTGTTTGGTTGAAGGAGCTATACAAAATGAATGGAGAGTTGTTATAGTAGCCGCTGTGTGTAAAGGGAAGGGTGATAGACATACAGCAGAAAAATACAGGCCAGTAAATTTGACATGCGTCGCGTGTAAGCTTTAGGAAGGCATTCTTTCTGAATATATCCGATATGTTTGCGAAATTAATAACTGGTTCGAGAGGAGGCAGTTCGGGTTTAGGAAAGGTTATTCCCCTGAAGCTCAACTTGTACGATTCCAGCAAGGTATATTAGATATGTTGGATTCAGGAGATCAAATATACTGTATCACGATTGACCTGTATGAAGCATTTGATAGGGTGAATCATGGTAGACTACTGGAAAAAATGAGTGAAATTTGACTAGACAAAAGAGTGACTGATTGTGTTGCTATATTTCTAGAAAATAGATCTCAGAGGATTAGAGTAGACGAAGATTTATCTGACCCTGTAATAATTAAGAGGGGACTTCTCAAGGCAGTATTATTGGCCTTTCACATTTTCTTATATGCATAAATGATATGAGTAAAGAAGTGGAATCAGAAGTGAGGCTTCTTTGCGGATAATGTTATTCTGTAAGGAGTAATAAATAAGATACAAGATTTTGAGCAAATGCAAAATGACCTCGATAATGTTGTGAGATGGACAGCAGGCAATGATATGATGATAAACGGGGTTAAAAGTCAGGTTGTGAGTTTCACCAAGAGAAAAAGCCCTCTCAGGTTTAATTACTGCGTTGACGGGGTGAAAGTTCCTTTTGGGGATCATTGTAGTATCTAGGTGTTAATATAAGGAATGATCTTAATTGGGGTAATCACATAAATGGGATTGTAAACAAAGGGTGAAAATCTCCACACATGGTTATGAGGGTGTTTAGGGATTGTGGTAAGGATGTAAATGTGAGGGCATATAAGTCTCTGGTAAGGCACCAACTAGAGTATGGTTCCAGTGTATTGGACCCTCACCAGGATTACTTGATTCAAGAAGTGGAAAAAATCCCAAGAAAAGCAGCTAGATTTGTTCTGGGTGATTTCCTACAAGAGAGTAGCGTTACCAAAATGTTGCAAAGTTTCGGCTGGGAAGAATTGGGAGAAAGAAGAGGAGCTGCTCGACTAAGTGGTATGTTCCGAACAGTCAACGCAGAGATGGCGTGCAATGATATTAGTAGACGAATAAGATGGATTGGCGTCTTTAGAAGTAGGAAAGATCACAGTATGAAGATAAATTGGAATTCAAGAGGTCAAATTGGGGCAAATATTCATGAATAGGAAGGGGAGTTAGGGATTTTAATAACTTACCAAGGGAGATGTTCAATAAATTTCTAATTTCTTTGAAATTATTTGTGAAACGGCTAGGAAAACAACAGATAGAGAATTGCCATCTGGGCGACTGCCCTAAATCCAGATCAACATTGATTGATTGATTGATTGATTGATTGATTGATTGATTGATTGATTGATTGATTGATTGATTGATTGATTGATTGATTGATTGATTGATTGATTGATTGATTGATTGATTGATTGATTGATTGATTGATTGATTGATTGATTGATTGATTGATTGATTGATTGATTGATTGATTGATTGATTGATTGATATAAGGACTGCTGGTTTTGAAATATACTGAAGTTCTATACCCGATAAGGAAGGACAGATTTTTTGAAAGACTGTTAAAAGTTTGGAGTTTTGCCTACCCCTGGATTTGGAAGATATGAACAGTTAGATGTTACAGCATGGTTTCCCTTTCTGCCCTTATGAAACCTCCTTTGAATTAGTCTTCCTTACATTGCTTGCAGGTTGAGATTTCATCACCTTTTTGAATTCAGCTTATGATGTGTAACTGATGCTTGCTTTGATAGTGAAGGCTTGCGTTTATTCAGTTGCAAAATTCTGTTAGGTGGTTGAAAAAATACAGGAGTGTATTTTGCGACGATGTGTTATTAATCAGGTTTGTGTTTATTATCTCCATATTTTATAATGTTATTGTATTGCTGTTACACAAAAAAGAGGAAAGGATTCTGAGAATATAACACGAGATCTTTAAGAGTGTTCGTATAATATATGTGAGTTTTAGGCGTCCCTCTTGACCCATTACTGGCAAATTCCCTGACTTATTTCATGTTTTATCGATGCTCAAAGACAGTAGATTTAATTAAAGCTGTTGTCTTCAAACTGACACTTTAGGCTCCTGGGGTCGTCACTTTCCCCGTACTTTGCAGGCTGATGCTGTGCCCTTACGTCTACGTTCCCCAGTCAGCTGCGCGCCTTGACCGTAAATTCGCTGCAGTCCCATTGCCTCGTTTGCCCTGAGTTTGTTTTATTAGCTTTCCTTCCATTACTCTTATGTTCCAAAGTGTTTGGTGATTCACAAGTCATCAAGTGTTCGTCAGTTAGAAGTTCATAGTGAAGAGACATTAAAATGAGAAGCTCTGGGAAGATTACTGTATCACCTTCTACTGAGCATTAATCGTCCGTGCCTATAACGTGACAAATGACACATGGAAGTATATAGCTGACTGGCCAGGACGTATGATCCGTTAGAGTAGACGCCACACTACTTTTGGGAGCGGCTGGAGACATCGAGCAGGCATAATAAAACGCAAAAAGAAAACAGAGTGGTAGAATTTAAAAAAAACTGTGATAAACGAAAACTCTCAGATTGCACACCTTATTTCCTGCTCGACACCCCACTGCGTCATCATTGCTTAATTCACCTATACCGTTCACCAGACGCCCTACTACCAGTTTGTGAGAGAACAGGGGGTCAGGAAGTGGCCCGGTGCCATGTGAGAACGAGTGAGTATAAATGATTAACTGAAAATGGCACCAGTTTTTAAATTACGTTTCAATCTCTCATAGTGACTAACCCAAGCATTATACAGCTGGCTTGCCAGGTTTTATGATCAGGTACACTAGGTAACTCCCTTATATTTGGAAGTGCCGCCAATCCAAAATACTAAATTTATCTTGGGACTTAATTTCAGGTTAATTACACTCGGTGGCACTTAAGCCAAGTGCAAGGGGTGTTGCCTAAATTCAGTGGAAGCATATAAATATGTTACATTTACTATTATTATTATTATTATTATTATTATTATTATTATTATTATTATTATTATTATTATTATTATTATTACCAGCTCCTTTGTTGAATGGTTAACGTAGCGGCGTTTGGTTCAGTGGGCCGAGGATTCGATTCACGTCCTGGTGCGTAATTTTGATCTCGTTAACTCTTGTTCTTATATATTTGTATTTATCGTGACTCGCCCTTCTTCATTTAGGCACCACGCAAAGCACCGTCAAACCCCTCAGAAACACGAAATAGTTGAATACAACATTCTATATAGGGTTGGCCTCGGTTAGGGCAACCCGCGGTAAAATATGTCCAAGTCCATATGTGCGACAACTCTCACCTAGATGTGGAGAAAGAATAAAATTAATTATTATTACTAACATTGTTATTATTAATAATATTACTTGCTTTACGTACCACTAACTAATGTTCTGCGGTTTTTGCAGACGCCGATGTCCCGGAATTTAGTCCCGCAGGAGTTCTTTCCAATACGAGGCTGACTTATTTGAATACCGGTACCTTTAAATACAACCGGACTGAGCCAGAATCGAACCTGAAAATTATTATTATTATTATTATTATTATTATTATTATTATTATTATTATTATTATTATTATTATTATTATTATTATTATTATCTAAGTACTAAGTAAAACTGATCAATGTAACGTTTAGGAGTGTTTGACGTGAGGTTTGTGGGAGGAGCTACTTTGCTGTTGTTCCTAGTAGGTAAATCCGAACGGTCAGGGTCAAAACCCTCGATTACGGGGCGGGTTAGAATTTTAATCGTGTCTGATTAATAATTCATGTTCGGAAGCTGCAAGTTTGAGTTTGTCCCGATACACTCCTCTTCATTTACACCACAGTACCGAACACTACTAAAACATGCAGAAAAGGATACTTCTCTCCGCACAGGGTTGGCGTAATGAACGACATCCGACGGTAAAACAATGCCAAGTACACATTTTTAACACGACCCGTCAGGATGTGGAAGAAAGTGGTAGAATGTGCGCAAATTATGCTAGGGGGATGAAGTATAACTAACAGCAAATAAATATTCCTATCTATCTCATGAATGTTTTTACATAGTTTAATAATATGATCTGCTTGAATGATTTCGACATTTATGACGTGCTAACCACCTGGCTGAGTAGCTCAGGCGATCGAGAGTTGGCTGGTGTTGTGAACTCAAGTTCACTGGCTCAATCCTGGCTCAGTCTGTTGATGTTTAAAGTGCTGAGAAAGAGCGAGTTGGCCGTGACGTCAGGGCTCCAAGCCCTTACCTATCAATCGTCGCCATAAGACCTATCTTTGTCGGTGAGACGAAAAGAAAATCGTATAATATAATAAAGTGCTGAAATACACCATATTTTGTTCAGTAGATTTACTCGCCCCCAAAAGAACTCCGTCGGGACAAAATTCCGGCATCACTTACATTTAGTAAATGTTGGCATTACCACAGTTTTGTCCTATGGTAACAACAACCACCATTGTCATGGCATTGGCATGCTTAGTTAGTCCGACTTTCCAAAGTGCACATCTATGTATGTATTACACAGAATACACTAATTCATAGAATGAGATATATAGCGTGCAGTCGTAATTATGTGGACCAGAAAATGGACCGCTGAGGATGTGAAATAAAGTTATGGAACGAGACTGAATCCGAAGAAAATTCACATTTAAATTATTCGGTGTCATAGTATGTATTTTCAAATGATGCAAATTCTCTTAACTAGAAGGTAAAGGATTCCACTATCCTTAACATCGGCACTTCTTGGGGGTGGAATACCTATATCTACGTCTGGCCACTTTGTTCCTAGAAATTAACCTGGTACTCATTTTTCGTGTAGGCTGACTAAACCTCATTGCTATGTGCACATACAGAAGTGGAAATCTTCTTTATTAAATTAGTTGACTCAGTGCGACGTAAAGCAAATAGCAAAAAAAAAAAAAAAATTAGTTGACATCCTGGCGGGGTATGGAATCCATATCCTTCCGAGTGAACCGAACACACATTTTCCACCTCGGGCAGGCAGTCTCTGAAGAACATCGAACCCTTGGATAATAAGGAGAATATCTCGGTAGGTTTCTGACCTTGCTCTAAAAATGATACGACACTTCTGTCCACTTTCCTTGTTGTTCTTAATATCTAGCCACCTATTTGCTGTCAAAGTGTTTATTTCTTCAATTCTTGTTCAGAAAATGTAAGCCATGTACTTTATTCTTTGCATACCTAAATACGTGCCGATATAGTCTGTATTCTCAATAAAATGCACATGCAGTCGTTCCATTTCCTTCTTATTCTATAAAAATATATTACGAACTGGTGTTAATGGATTGCCCTCCTTTTCTTTGAGTACGACAAGTTGCTGGTGGCAGTAAATCTAATTCCTGACGCTTGATGTTGCAACATGTAGGAAGGAAGCGGCCAGTGCACAAGGGATTGCGGCATGCTACTTACAAATTCTGTTTCTTGCCTTGGAGGATAGGGAGGGTCCTGTGGAACATAACGCAAATAGCTGGGTGTTTACATTTCCTGCTCTACCGTCACATTCCTGCTCTGATCGGCCCTTCGTATTACTGTGGTGTAAACATAAGAACAGAACCATAATTTAGTTTATACATCCCACAGTAAACTCATGATATATACGGGTAGATCGAGAATCAGTGCTGATGAAAACATACGGACACATACAACATAGCTAATGATGGGGATATTGAAGCTTACGCATCAAAGAATGGATCCACTATAAGCATACAGAGGGAATATTTACATTGAAACAGGGAAAAGGGGCTTCATTTTGCATTACTTTATTAGTAAGAGGAACTATCTTTTACATCTGGATATAATTAACGGTAGTACTAGCTTGTATGAATGTTCCTTCTATAAGAGGTGGACTGAAGTAAAAGATTGCAGCTCCTTCTAAACGTCACAGGTTTACTGTGATAGAACTAGGACTGAAATATGTAATTGATGTAGTAATTGATGGTAGTGGTGACGTCCCACACCATACTAACAGAGGCTTGGGATATATTTGTTAAATTAACCTTTGGCTTCCTAGGTACAAAACTACAAAATTACTTGACGATCTACATTTTTATGGGGTCCACAGAAAGGTAAGTGATTGTCATCTTCAGGGCCATACATTCGTATAGATTCCTCGAGAATTTAAGTAAAGTTCCATCCCAAAATTTCCAATAATTAAGGGTTTCGATTGGTCTCCTATCATCTGCAAACAAAAAATAAGTCACAGAACAATACAAGGAAATGTCATCCATTTTCCACACTTCACATAAGACTGCAGAGTATTGAGCCCTAACTCAGTGCTCAGACCGACTAATCTGAAAAAATTGATGAATAAGTTACAAATAAATTGAAATGACAGCCCTCATAATTTCATTTTTCTTTCTGTGACATACGTGGCAACTTGACTAGATGCCATGGCGCTGGGTGTCAGGAAGGATTATTAAGCAACGCTCTTTCAGTAATGAGAAAAAGGTATGGCAGCCGTTGTTTCAAGCCAGTACGGCCAAGAACAGGTTTATTTGAAGCCAGGGAGAAATCCGGAAGGTCAATAAAAACGCTAACTGGCGCACTGCCTCACGCCCGGCGTGAGGCTAATGTGGGGGGTACCAAAACAAATTGGTGCAGACAGAGAATGTCACAATTTTGAAATGAACGAAAAGAACGTGCGAAATAAACCCAATGAAATGATAGCCTCATTAAAATCTTTAAATGTGATTGGACCAGTTTGGACTTGGAGCCCCAAGTGAAGGTGAGGTGAGGAGAGAATTTGCATTTAAAAATACTCTATTGCTAGGTAAGAGGGGGTCTTTCGGCATTCGTCATTCGTCTTTCGTCTTTCGTCTTTCGTCTTTCGCCCTTTGCATGTTCAAGTCTTACGTGTTCAGAAGTAGTTTGTATCTTCAGTCCACAGGTAAATATAAGTCTTTACATCTTACGTCGTATCTTCGTGGAGTTGGGGAGACTTTGGTCTTTGAATTACTATACTCAAGTGAAATGCAGGAACTTTGATTTCAAGATATTCATTATCATGGGAGTTAGAGAATATCTCAGTCAGGATAGGAGCGTTTAATGACAGAGGAAAAGCTATTGACATTGTTCAGAGATCACAGCACTTGTAAAGTCCTTGTCAGTGAGTGGCCGGTTGGTCGGCTATGGGTGAACAACTGAAATTTTGCCTACACATTAGTGCGGAGGAAAGACATTAACGAGCGCGATGTTTTTACGAGAGTGGAACTTTGTAAACATTAAAGTGACGTGGCACGCCAGTTAGAATTACAATACAAATTAGTCGGGGACTTGGGAGATAGAAATTCAACTAACAGGCTCATATTATGCAAACGATAAATTTGTTTGGGGAGATAAGAAGGAACTTCGTCAGTAGGTCAAGAGATAACGGATAGCAGCCATTCAACAACGTTATTATGTCAAACAGGTTGTGGAGTACAGGCAATTAACTGTCTGTGCCGCGTAGTGTAGACACCTTTAGGGAATAGCCGTGTGTCTGGGGCAATGATTAATGACTGATGGGTGGAATGAAATGCTATTGGAGAGTGTCGCTGGAATGAATGATGACAGGGAAAAGCGGAGTACCCGGAGAAAAACCTGTCTCACCTCGGCTTTGTCCAGAACAAATCTCACATGGAGTGACCGAGATTTGAACCACGAAACCCAGCGGTGAGCGGCCGACGCGCTTCTTCCTGAGCCACGGAGGCTCCTTTGAGTAACATTTTTATAATAAAATCAGTAATTTAATGAGGGAAATCTTAAGGGCAAACATGCAGTCAGATTTTACCATGTATGAGTGTGACAGATCTGTGTGATCACATGCTCGACAACAGGTCAGGACTGTCGAGGTTTCTGTATACAGTGTATGTTGTATGGAATGTGCATGTTCATTTCATGGAGATTCATGATTTAAAAATTGGTAGAGTCTTCGCCCAAATTCCTATGTGTAAATATGGTTATTTTGTATTTTCATATTTCAATTGTCATAATTTTGAGTGGAGGAATAGTTTATGAATCAGTAGGAACTCAGTTTCACAGTAAATGATTATTCAGAGGTTAATTGGATTTCCGATCAGCAGTTGGATTATTATTATTATTATTCAGAAGTATTCAGTAATATAGTTCAATAACGATCATGATTCAATGTACCAGTTTGAGTTAACTACGGTTATGTTTCAGTCATCAGGATTTAAATTAGTTTGTGTAGATTAATTGACATGATTCTGTAAAATTTCAAACAGGTGAGTTTTATCTCCAGGAGACATTAGTATTTTAGTATATGCCTTTATTTACTTGTCGTAACTCAGACTTTGATTTCTGCCAGAATGTCTCATAATGTACATACATTTCAACAATATATATTACAAGTATTACACACGCGAACACACACACACTATAATAATAAACTGTACACATAGTTATAAAACTTTAAAGGAAATAAAAAGGAATGTATCTAATGTAATGCAGAATAAGTCAAATTGTCCCAATGTATCAATAAAAACAAATTTAATAAACCTTAGTGACACGGCATATGAAATAAGAAAAAGATCGAAGTAGAATTCGTGTATTTACACTCAAATGGATCATTCCAAGTACCGCTGCCAACATTTCTTTTTAAATACCGGTTTAGGTAGGTTGTCTCTTAGGTCACTGGGAAGCGAATTACTTGTTCAAATTGTTGTGGCAACAAAATAATTATTGTAGAGGGTGGATCTGTGACTCGGTATTTAGAAGGTTACGTTATCTGCAGCTCTGGTCGGGATGTTATGAATGGTTGAGAGCTACTGGAAGGAATCTGTTAGATAAGAGGGTGTTTGCTTGTAAATTATTTTATGGAGTACAAGCTACGAATGATAGCTATAATGCTGGTTTAGTTTAAGCCAATTTAACTCATGGAATGCAGGAGTTATATGATGAAATTTTGGAATGTTCGTTATAAAGCGGATACCAGCATTCTGCTCTCTCTGAAGTCTATTAGAGCGGGCCCCACTTGGTCTGCCGTACACGACGTCACAGTAGACAAACAGAGGCATTATTAGCTGTTGAACCAACCTCTCGTACCTTGAAGGGAAATAAATCTTTCATTATTTAAGTGAGTGAAGGGAGAAAAATATTATTTGGCATATAGCGGTTACGGGTTCTGCTCAGTTAAGGTTTATGTCCAGTATTAATCCTAAATCTCTAACTTTGTTTCCAAAGGGGTAGTGATTCTATTTTTATGTTTTTGGGAGGATATCCACGTTCGTTAAGTGATAAAGGGTCTTTGATGTACCTATCATTATAGTTTGAAATATCACGGGGTTCATTCTGAATCCGTTTAGTCTAGTCCACATTTTGACACGTGCCAGGTCTTGATTAATATTACATATAGCTTCCTGAATACCAGTTACTTTCATGCGAGCATTAACTCGCAAATCTTCCGCGTATAGATGATATTTGTTTGTATATATGATTAGTCGTCAGCCCCAAGGCTGGTTGGATCCTTACCAGCCCCGCCATCAGCTGTCATAAGTGCCCTAGGCATCACTGAAGTGGTTTACTAGAAAAATGATGGGTTGAGGTAGTTTCCCGTTTCTTTCTTCACCGATCCAGAAGTAGCTATTACGTATCACTCTTCCAAGCCCACTCAAATGCATGCATCAACCGACGCCTATGAGCAACATTTTCACGTCATTCATAGCAGGGACTGGCTGCATTAGGAATGGCATTACTAGCACCACTCATGCCACAGTCATTTTCATATTGTCACAGCCAAGGATAAGACTGAGAAAGGTAATTGAAATTAACAAAATTGGTCTATCCTATACCAGAAGACATAGTGCACTGTAAGCACTAGATCCCGCCAGCAAAGGAAAATATGGTATTTACAGTTTTCAACATTTGATGAAATCTCTTTAATATAAAGGGTAATGAGACTAGGATAAATTATATAACCTTCCAGAGTACCTGCCTCAACCTCCTTCCATGGGAACGTTCTTTCCGCGAAGTTATTTTCGGGATAATCGGACATTGAGAGGCGTCATATATTGGTTATCAATTAAACGAATTCAGAACGTGGGATTATTTTGTTCCATCATTTAGGTGGAAGACTGCTCTTCAATTAAAGACCAGCACGCAAATATATTTTTGATAGAATTGCTTTTCGTGTTGATGATCTGAAGCACATTTTTGTGAGTCTGGACCTCGGAGGCCAGTGCGTCACCTTTTTCATTTGGGGGATTAGAATCCCACATTTATTTAACTGTATTAGCAACGTGGATCTCACAGTTGTTATTCCACCGTAGAAGTATCCGTCGAGGGTATTATTTGTCTACCAAATTGGCTTTATTCTTGTAAGCGGCCAATTGTATATTTCCCCACACTCACAGATGTGGTTACGTTTGACGATCCATTAGTGCGGTATCCTTAATATTTTATTCGTCCGAATTCGGTGAGGATTCGAGTGTAGTGCGTCATTTACGTGTCATGTCATTTATTTCAGGTAAAAACGTTGAGATCTCGAGTGTCATGTATTTTATTACAGTGAACAACGTTGACCAGGGGTTGTACTTTACTCTATTTCCTTCCACGAAAATTTGAGATCTTTGAGGAGTTTTGCATGTTCCTTTGTGTGTAAAAATTTGACAACATATGAGCGTTTAATTCTTGTGATTTTTGGTTGACATATGATTTTTGTATGTCTTGTCAATGCATGAGTTATTTCTATTTGTTTGTTTACTCTATTTGTTTCGTACTCGCCACCCCACTTAGGCTGTTGCGTAAGATTTTCTCCGAAGCGATTGGGTAAGGTTTAGGGTTATCGCTTTTACTGCGATATTAAGCGCAGATATGGAACAGGAACACTCATTGTAAAGTTGAAATAATATAAACATGTCGCCTGTTGTGAAAGTGATAATTTAAGCCCAGTTTATTAGATCTAAAATGCGTGTATCGGCACATAAAGAGCTTTTTTGAGATGGATTTTATTAAGAGATGATTTAAAGTCTAATTTCATTTACGTACATTTTTATTTTACTAGTTCTATTTCATGACATATCTTAGTTAACAAACATTTCATCACTCCTAGGTCGTGCTCTGCCTATCATCATTTTTAATCTCAAATATCCTTGCCTTGTCCATACTGTTAACAATATCTGTTCGCCATCACTTATATCCAAGGTGCCAATTAAGTAAGGAATAACTTTATTTGCTGAGGGCTGAGCACGCCTTGGATCCACTGAGCAGCTTGGGGCATTACCGATATCTGTTTTCACTTCAATTAATGTATGCGGGGTGTCATAGTCGAACTCGCAACACTTCATGAAGGAGTCGATGTATAATAAATGAATGGTACTGACATTGCTATCTTCAATAGTACTACACTGTTCATTGCAAATTTAGGATTGCGACTATTTTCAAAATCCGACAAGTAGTTCTTAATAAACTAAACTATCTTATTTTTGTGTTGTTGAATTCTTGTGGCCAACAGTCCCTTGTACTGAATTAAGTGTGGCTATGGCGTTTGTTCTTATGTGTAAGAGCTGTAACCAGGAAGGTCGTTGAGTAACGCACTACCTGGACTTTAAGAGAGGAATCCATGTGAAACAAAATCCATAATGGAGTAGAGTGGAATTCTTAATACAATTCGTTTGTTTTCTCTTGTGCTTCCCGAGTGGTGTGCTTTCCACTTATAATATCAACACACATTTGATTTCGAAGTGAAACCATGAACTTAACACAACCCACACAAAATGTTAGCTACCTTTTTAATTCACAATACTCCGAGTTGTATATTGAAACTTTAGAAAACCCCTGGAAATCAACCTCTTGTACTGAAGAATAAAGTATATGATACGGCATATATCTGTAATATTTTATGAACACTGGAGTCTCCTCTCTGGAGCGTTCGGGTTTCGCATTGGCACACAGTAGTATCCTCTTTCTCCGCTGGCACTGAATTCATTTTTAAGGAGGGTAAGGTGTTCCTAAGTTACACTGGAATGATGTCTCGGAGGATTTGTTTGAAAGATGCCCGTTTGAAAAGTAATATCAAAACCATCCTGAGAAGAGACTAAATGTGTGTCGACAATAACAGTAAAAATTGGTAATGACGATAGGATTCCATATCATGGTTGTAAAACTTCATTGCGTGTTCATTAATAATATTCGATTATTGACAAAATAAATATTGCTAACAATCGAGTGTAGCCGGTTAACGATGAAGACGAAACCAATTCCACTGCCAGGTTCGGATAAAATTATCGCTCCTTACTTGAAAATACAGTAAGCCAATGTGAATATTAACTCGGTTATACACCAGTCGTATACTGCATTCTATCATCAAATAATATAAGTTCACTTAAAAATACAAAGCTATGGGTGTGGAAATCTTCTTTTATGCCTTTGTTCTAAGTTCATCCTGATAGCGTTGCTTTCCTTTCGCATCATTCCTCTTTAAAACAAAATAAAACGTTATTATCGATTATGTTTATAACGTTGTAAATTTCTAACTACAACTTGAAAGGAAATATTCAGCATGAATAAGCATATATCAACGTTGCAATCCTTGTAATGAATAACAATGAAAAATAAAAGCATGCTTGAAGTTCCATAACTGGGATACAGCTTCCTCCTCCTAAACGAAATAACTATACACAGGAATACATGAAAGTAAATAAACATACTGTACAGTGTATCAAACTGAAATAAAATATAAAGGAAAGGCAAGAATGAAACAATGAATGAGTGTAGTGTTCGGGTAATTACAATAACATTCAGCATGCATCTTCTTTTCTCATAGTTGAATTACATCACTGATAATCGGATAGGTTACTTCATATTCTTGAAAATCACATGAAGTAGAGTATGTGGAATTAACATACAGCAGTTAAATGATCTCGTCTCACTCACGCAGAATTAACAAAAATATTACTTTATGGTTCCTACTCCGTCATTATTCTTAACCATATCGTTTCATGGTGACAGAACTCTTATTTAACGTATGTACCGGAAGTCGAAGCTGGAAACGTGCGCAAGGAAGCTTGGAGCTCAAAGGGGGTAAAACAAGCTTGTTTGGGCGTGGAGAGATGTATGAGAGAGTGAAGAAGCTAGGGAAAAGACAGAAAGACTCGAATTCTCTCTGGGGATTCATAGATACCACGCTTATAAGAAGAAACGCAGAATGAAATAGGCCTGGCAGTGTATGAAAACATGGTGAAAATTATTCATCTGAGCAAATTTGTGCAAGGAGGAAATTATAGGAAATTGTGAAGTAATTCATGAGTGTCTCGAGTTGATCCTTTGTACTGAGTGTAATTGCCTTTCTTAATATGATATACGGGGGATAAGCATGGGGACCAAGCTTTAGTCTTCTCAAAAAATAAGAGTTGTATCACGGTGGTTTTCCTAGTGTTGCGTCTTTTTCGAGAATTTATAAGAGGGGAATGAGAGAAGGTGCGGTGTGCATAGGAAGACGGATGGCGTGATAGAGTGCGTCGTGATTTTGTAGCAATCATACAAAGACAGTGTTATAATAGATAGCGTTGGTCAGTTTGTATCATCCGTAGCCTGAAGCAATTGCACGGTGCTTGGAAGTAATATTTTAATAAACAATGATCATGATACCAGTGCTCAGATTTGAGCCACAATTTATAACAAATAGATCCTACTTTTAAAAGCTCTACGGAATGAATTATATGCCCGAATATGAGAGCTGCTCCATAGTTTATTCAGTCCGAACCTACGATATGCTGAACTAGGTGTGACGGGAGTGCGCAAACAGGCATCTTGATGGTGTGCGTAAAATTGCAGTTATTGGTGGCACGGGAATCAACGACGAGAGCTGATTAAGATTGAGACTTTCCCCACAAACCAGGCACTCAAGCAGGCGGCAACACTATGGGCCACACTGTACCGCATCCTGTCACAAATTCGGCTAAGCTCAGGGTTAAAGCGCGTGGTACGTTCGGAAATGGGTTACAAAGAGACATCTAACTGAAAACTTATACTAACGAGTATATGGACAGGAAATACTGATACATATCTACTAAATGAGAACGCAGGTATACGGGTAAGATGGATTTATTTACCCCAAAAACATGAATTTAGCTCATTACATACCAAAATGAAATGTAAAAATCAAAATAAACTTTACCCAAAATTGGTCATAAAAAGTAAGCCGCACATAAACATATTTACATGGTAACTTAGTTTTATATCTATATATATAAAGTAGCTTGTCCTGACTGACTGACTGACTGACTGACTGATTCATCATCGCCGAGCCAAAACTACTGGACATAAAGAAATGAAATTTTGGGGATATATTCATATTAAGATGTAGGTGCTCGCTAAGAGAGGATTTTTGGATATTCCGTCGCTAAGGGGGTGAAAAGGGGGGTGAAATTTTAAAATGAGTGTGTCTATTACTCAAAACTTTAAAAGTTTACAGATGTGAAAATTGGTATTTAGAATCTTCTTTAAAAATAAGGAAACACGTATTTTTTTGTTTTCAGACAATCCCAATAGGCGGGGTGAAAAAGGGTGAAAAAGGGGTTGAATGCCTTTAATCAGGATACCGCTACTTATATCTCAGAAACTGAAGATATTACAGACCTCAAAATTGGTACCTTTGATCGCTGTCAAAAATAAAGAAACACATATTTTTTTGTTTTTGGAAAATCCAATTAATGGGAGGGTGAAAAGGGGGTGAATTTTTTAAATGAGTGAATCTATATCTCCAAACTTTTAAAGTTTGCAGATGTAAAAATTGGTATTTAGAATCTTCATAAAAAATAAAGAAACACGTATTTATTTTGTTTCCGGAAAATCGCAATAGGAGGAGTGAAAAGGGGTAAAAAAGGGGTCGAATGCCTTTAATGAGGCTACTTATATCTCAGAAACTAAAGATATTACAGACCTGAAAATTGGTGTTTGGGATCTCCTTTAAAAATAAAGAAACACGTGTTTTTTGTTTCTGGAAAATCCAATTAAGGGGGGGGGTGAAAAGGGGGTAAATTTTAAAAAATGAGTGTATCTATATCTCAAAACTTTTAAAGGTTATAGATGTCAAAATTGGTATTTAGAATCTCCTTTAAAAATAAAGAAACACGTATATTTTGTTTTCGGAAAATCGTAATAGGAAGGGTGGAAAAGGTTGAAAAAGGGGTCGAATGCCTTTCATGAGTCTACTTATATTTCAGAACCTGAAGATATTAAAGACCTGAAATTTGGTATTTGGGATCTATTTAAAAGTAAAGAAACACGTATTTTTTCCTTTATGGAAAATCCAAATATTGGGGATGAAGGGTGGGGGGTGGATTTTTTAAAATGAGTGTGTCTACATCTTAAAACTTTAAAATTTACAGATGTAAAAATTGGTAGTTAGAATCTCCTTTAAAATAAAGGAACACGTATTTTTTTGTTTCCTGTAAATCCAAATAGGAGGGGTGTAAAAGGGTGAAAAATGGGTTGAATGCCTTTAATGAGGATACATATATCTCAGAAACGAAAGATATTACAGAACTGAAAATTTGTATAGGGGATCTCTTTTCAAAATAAAGGAACACGTATTTTTTAGTTTTTGGAAAATCCAATTAATGGCGGTTAAACAGGAGTGACAAATTGGGGTGAATTTTTTGAAAGACGGTATCTACAGAATATCTTGGAAACGTAAAATGTTACAGGCGTAAAACGTGGGTGCTTGGAATCTCCTGTAAATGTAAAGAAACATAGGTGATTTGTTTTTGGAAACTCCACTTAAGGGGAACTAAAAAGGGGTGACATTTTAAAATGAGAATTTTTACAGTATATCTAAAAAAAACTTAACATGTTACAGAAGTGAATAATGGTATTTTTTTATCTCTATTAAACATAAATAAACGTGTATTTTTAGTTTTCAGAAATACCACTTGGGAGGAGGGGGGGTAAAAGTGACTGAAAATGGTGTTGAATTCTTTTAATTAGGCTACTGATATCTCAAAAATGAAGATGTTACAGACTTACAGACGTGAAATTTGATATTTGCAATCTGCTTTAAAAGTAAAGAAACACGTATACTCGGAAAATCCAATGAAGGGGGGGGGGTGAAAGAATTGAAATATTAATTGACTTAATTGTATGAGAATACATACATCTAATAAAAACTAAAGTTGTTACAGACGTGAAAATTCGTATTTGGATCTCCTTTAAAACAAAGGAAAACGCGTTTTGGGGGGGGGACCATCTTGGAGAGCGAGAGTGTAAAGGAGTTGAATTCCTTTCATGAGGACACATAAATCAAAAACTGAAGAAGTTAGAGTCGTGATAATTGGTATTTAGAAGATCGTTTACTATTAAAGAAACAAGTATTTTTTGCGGTAAAATTCACTTAGGGGGGTGGGGGGTAGTGTGAAATGAAGTGAAAAAAGTAAATTATTTTTATGGGGATACTTATATCTCAAAACTGAAGGTAATAGACGTGAACATTGGTGTTTGGAATCTCCTTTAAACATAAAGAAAAAAGCCCTTTTAATTTTTTGGGGGGGTGGGGGTGGCGGTAAATAAACTTAACGGCGATGGGGTGTAGAAGGAGGTGAGACCAAATGATTTTACTGTTCTTAATGTACTTATAGGGATCCTTCGTTGCTCAGGCGGCAGCGCGCCGGCCTCTCACAGCTGGGTTCCGTGGTTCAAATCCCGGTCACTCCATGTGACATTCGTGCTGGACAAAACGGGGGCGGGACAGGTTTTTCTCCGTATACTCCGGTTTTCCCTGTCATCAGCCATTCCAGCAACATATAATAACAATAATAATAATAATAATAATAATAATAATAATAATGTTCCGGACCGTCGTCAAATGTGCGAACCGCGCTGGAAACGGCTCCTGGACGGGTAATGACTAAGAATGCAGTCCGGCCGCGGGTTCAGTGCCGCCAAGGCACCCAATAAGACACCACGCCGGATCTCCTGAAGGATTTTATCCATATTAAAAATGATTATAGGAAATGATGGCATAGATTTACGGACCCAACTGACCGGGAAGAATACCTGAGCCTAGCCCGGGAAGTACGAAATCGATTGCTGGAAAGGAAGATTGAAAAAATGGGAGGAAACGTGCCGTAATCTATTAAAAAACGAGTCAGATCGGGAATTTTGGTGGATTCTCGCAGAAAACGAGTTAGATCGCGAATTTCAGCGGATTATATATCTAAAACAATAAGCATTCAATTATAAATTTCAGTATAATACCGTAGCGAAGCACGGGTATCTTGCTAGTATATATATATAATACCGGTAGCGACCCGAGATAATGATTACAAAAAAATACATGGGAGTTGGATGTCATTACATACTTTTGGATGGTGTGACTGCGCCGTCAAATGCATAAGTCCGTTGCCCGTGGGCTCGATCTAAAACCGTCCATTAGATACACATGTGACAATCGATACACTAGTATTTGGTTTGATTAATCATATATATATCGTAATATACACTGACTGACAGAGCAAATGCAACACCAAGAAGGAGTGGTCAGAACTTTATGCCAATTGTAGGGTAGACTGACGTCACTGAGGTATGCTCATGATGTGAAATGCGCCGCTGTGCTGCGCACGTAGCGAACGATAAATGGGACACGGCGTTGGCGAATGGCCCACTTCGTACCGTGATTTCTCAGCCGACAGTCATTGTAGAACGTGTTGTCGTGTGCCACAGGACACGTGTATAGCTAAGAATGCCAGGCCGCCGTCAACGGAGGCATTTCCAGCAGACAGACGACTTTACGAGGGGTATGGTGATCGGGCTGAGAAGGGCAGGTTGGTCGCTTCGTCAAATCGCAGCCGATACCCATAAGGATGTGTCCACGGTGCAGCGCCTGTGGCGAAGATGGTTGACATGTGGCACGTGCGAGGGGTCCAGGCACAGCCCGAGTGACGTCACCACGCGAAGATCGGCGCATCCGCCGCCAAGCGGTCGCAGCCCCGCACGCCATGTCAACCGCCATTCTTCAGCCTGTGCAAGACACCCTGGCTGTTCCAATATCGACCAGAACAATTTCCCGTCGATTGGTTGAAGGAGGCCTGCACTTCCGGCGTCCGCTCAGAAGACTACCATTGACTCCACAGCATAGACGTGCACGCCTGGCATGGTGCCGGGCTAGAGCGACTTGGATGAGGGAATGGCGGAACGTCGTGTTCTCCGATGAGTCACGCTTCTGTTCTGTCAGTGATAGTCACCGCAGACGAGTGTGGCGTCGGCGTGGAGAAAGGTCAAATCCGGCAGTAAGTGTGGAGCGCCCTACCACTAGACAACGCGGCATCATGGTTTGTGGCGCTATTGCGTATGATTCCACGTCACCTCTAGTGCGTATTCAAGGCACGTTAAATGCCCACCGCTACGTGCAGCATGTGCTGCGGCCGGTGGCACTCGCGTACCTTCAGGGGCTGCTCAATGCTCTGTTTCAGGAGGATAATGCCCGCCCACACACTGCTCGCACCTCCCAACAGGCTCTACGAGGTGTACAGATGCTTCCGTGGCCAGCGTACTCTCCGGATCTCTCACCAATCTAACACGTGTGGGATCTCATTGGACGCCATTTGCAAACTCTGCCCCAGCCTCGTACGGACGACCAACTGTGGCAAATGG
Organism: Anabrus simplex; assembly: GCF_040414725.1. Taxonomy (NCBI): domain Eukaryota; kingdom Metazoa; phylum Arthropoda; class Insecta; order Orthoptera; family Tettigoniidae; genus Anabrus; species Anabrus simplex. The sequence continues at coordinate 765,203,228 of NC_090266.1, forward strand.
TTGACAGAGAATGGAGAACCATCCCTCAGGACACCATCCGCACTCTTATTGACTCTGTACCTCGACGTGTTTCTGCGTGCATCGCCGCTCGCGGTGGTCCTAAATCCTACTGAATCCATGCCGTGCGCATTGTGTAACCTGCATATCGGTTTGAAATAAACATCAATTATTCGTCCGTGCCGTCTCTGTTTTTCCCCAACTTTCATCCCTTTCGAACCACTCCTTCTTGGTGTTGCATTTGCTCTGTCAGTCAGTGTATATCACATATACAGTCCTTAATTTTCCCTTGTAAAATAACACTGACTCTATTAACGGGTCCGCACCCATTAGCAAATGAAGTAGGACAGAACATATTTCCCTCATGTTAGCCAATTGGCTAGCATATCGCATTACTCAACGCTTGATAACGACATAAGCAAACAGGAAAACACATAACAAAAATAACAGCACAAAAATGCAAACACAAAATCACGTGTAAATAAAATACATACTAATACACATTGAAATAAATAGAGTCATCGGTATTCGATCTCGACATAGTCAGGCTCTGATGATTCCTGTTTCGACTGGAGACAAGGTTGCTCTTTCTTCCCATATGACCTGAACCATCAGCTGTATAACAACAAACATTTAAATAACCGGAACAGGGAGTGGAGTTCGTAGAACTAACGGCCTTTCTCGTAAATACTTTCACTAGAAAGGGAAGTACAACACACAGCTGACTAAAAGCTGCCTCCCTGGGGGCTTAATAACTTGTCGGGCTCAAGGCCGACTCTCTGTAACACGACACAAAATCTCTCTCACAATAATATACGCACAGCCAGTGAAAATTCAAGCAAATGTCAGGCTGGCTCATTAATATATTTATTACGTGCTTCCAGTAATATCCCTGCTTATATGCCTTTCTCATATGCATTTAGCCCCATCAACATCGCCTGGCATTTCTAGCCTCTCACATCACATATCATAGGTTTGATGCCCCTTACGTTCCTGAACTCCCCTGCCCCGAATATAGAAGATCCTTCTATATTTTCAACGATGAATGAAAATATATCACACATCTCGTCACGGTTGAAATGTACATGCGTCATGCATATAAAGACATCATGCTCTAATGGTTGTCTCTTTTCTGTTCCAAGAATCATGCAACTTTGAAAGGCGTGTAGACCACTTAATAATTCAAAGATTTTATCCAACAACTCTATCAAAATATTGACACACAAGGGAATAAAATACACTAAGCAAAAGCACTATAAAGCACACACATAGCTAAGTTCTCTTTCCCTCTTGTTCCCATTTGATTAAATTGTATACACTGAACACAGGGCTAACACATGCATTACAAACCTGAGCGTATTTACTCTTATTGCAAAACTGAACAAAACAAGTGCCTACTGGCTATCATTCAATTAACATTTAAATTATTTGAGTGGGTTACTGTAGTCACGTCCTAGTTCGTGAACCATGGGCAACGGCTGAGTGGCCTAGTAAGTGGTCCTGAGAGTCGGGATACCAGTTGCTATGGAATGGGAGTGGGCATCTCGGACATATTCTGAGTCATGGCCCTCCTTGTGCTCAGGCGGCTAGGACTATACAATTCACCGGTGGTCCATAACCCGTTAGAGGAGAGATCCTCACTTGGAATATGTGCAAGTAGGGTAGCATTATGCTTCATGAATTTACCGAGCTCAGATCATTTTAAGCAAGCCTCGGACCTATGGGAGTAATGGAGTCCCACTCCCATTTGACAGGCAAGGGACTCCTTGGAAACAACTTGGCGAACAAAATGGAATTCGATGGGGAGCTATCAATGTGAATGGGGCTTATGGAAGAAACAAAGTAGAACTGGCTGAGACAGCAAAGAGGATGCATTTGGATGTGCTAGGAGTAAGTGATATTCGGGTAAGGGGAGATAACAAGGAAGAGATAGGAGATTATAAAGTGTACTTGACGGGTGTTAGAAAGGGAAGGACAGAGTCTGGGGTATGGCTCTTTATCAGGAATAAAATTGCACGCAACATAGTTTCTGTTAGGCACGTAAATGAGCGAATGATCTGGGTAGATTTGTCAGTTGGAGGAATTAGGACTAGAATTGTGTCTGTGTATTCACCATGTGAGGGTGCAGATGAGGATGAAGTTGACAAGTTTTATGAAGCATTGAGTGACATCGTGGTCAGAGTCAACAGCAAGGATAGAATAGTGCTAATGGGCGATTTCAATGCGAGAGTTGGGAATAGAACTGAAGGATACGAAAGGGTGATTGGTAAATGTGGGGAAGATATGGAAGCTAATGGGAATGGGAAGCGTTTGCTGGACTTCTGTGCTAGTACGGGTTTAGCTGTTACGAATACATTCTTCAAGCAAAAGCTATTCACCGCTACACATGGGAGGCTAGGGGTACCAGATCCATAATAGACTATATCTTAACAGATTTCGAATTCAGGAAATCTGTTAGGAATGTACGAGTTTTCCGGGGATTTGTTGATGACACAGACCACTATCTGATCTGTAGTGAACTAAGTATCTCTAGGCCTAGGGTAGAGAAAGTGAAATCTGTCTGCAAACGAATAAGGGTAGAACATCTCCAGGACGAGGAAATTATACAGAAGTACATGGATATCATTAGTGAGAAGTTTCAAACAGTAGACAGTAAGGAGGTTCGGGATATAGAAAGTGAGTGGGTGGCATATAGGGATGTTGTAGTAGAAACAGCAAAGGAATACCTAGGAACAACTGTGTGAAAAGATGGGAAAAGGCGAACATCTTGGTGGAATGATGAAGTGAGAGCAGCTTGTAAACGTAAAAAGAAGGCTTATCAGAAATGGCTCCAAACAAGGGCCGTGGCAGACAGGGATTTGTACGTAGATGAAAGAAACAGAGCGAAATAAATAGTTGTTGAATCCGAAAAGAAGTCATGGGAAGATTTTGGTAACAACCTGGAAAGGCTAGGTCAAGCAGCAGGGAAACCTTTCTGGACAGTAATAAAGAATCTTAGGAAGGGAGGGAAAAAGGAAATGAACAGTGTTTTGAGTAATTCAGGTGAACTCATAATAGATCCCAGGGAATCACTGGAGAGGTGGAGGGAATATTTTGAACATCTTCTCAATGTAAAAGGAAATCACCCTGGTGATGTTGCGAACAGCCAAGCTCATGGGGAGGAGGAAAATGATGTTGGTGAAATTATGCTTGAGGAAGTGGAAAGGATGGTAAATAAACTCCATTGTCATAAAGCAGCAGGAATAGATGAAATTAGACCTGAAATGGTGAAGTATAGTGGGAAGGCAGGGATGAAATGGCTTCATAGTGTAGTAAAATTAGCATGGAGTGTTGGTAAAGTACCTTCAGATTGGGCAAAAGCAGTAATTGCACCTATCTATAAGCAAGGGAACAGGAAGGATTGCAACAACTATCGAGGTATCTCATTGATTAGTATACCAGGCATAGTATTCACTGGCATCTTGGAAGCGAGGGTGCGATTAGTCGTTGAGAGGAAATTGGATGAAACCCAGAGTGGTTTCAGACAACAGAGATAATGTCAGGATCAGATGTTCAGTATGCGCCAGGTAATTGAAAAGTGCTACGAGAGGAATAGGCAGTTGTGTTTATGTTTCGTAGATCTAGAGAAAGTATATGACAGGGTTCCGAGGGAAAGGATGTTCGCCATAGTGGGGGACTATGGAATTAAAGGTAGATAATTAAAATCAATGAAAGGTATTTATGTTGACAATTGGGCTTCGGTGAGAATTGATGGCAGAATGAGTTCTTGGTTCAGGGTACTTACAGGGGTTAGACAAGGCTGTAATCTTTCACCTTTGCTGTTCGTAGTTTACATGGATCATCTGCTGAACGGTTTAAAATGGCAGGGTGGGATTCAGTTAGGTGTAAATGTAATAAGCAGTCTGGCCTATGCCGACGACTTGGTCTTAATGGCAGATTGTGCCGAAAGCCTGCAGTCTAATATCTTGGAACTTGAAAATAGGTGCAATGAGTATGGTATGAAAATTAGCCTTTCGAAGACTAAATTGATGACAATAGGTAAGAAATTCAACAGAATTGAATGTCAGATTGGTGATACAAAGCTAGAACAGGTCGATAATTTCAAGTATTTAGGTTGTGTGTTCTCCCAGGATGGTAATATAGTAAGTGAGATTGAATCAAGGTGTCGTAAAGCTAATGCAGTGAGCTCGCATTTGCGATCAACAGTATTCTGTAAGAAGGAAGTCAGCTCCCAGACGAAACTATCTTTACATCGGTCTGTTTCCGGACCAACTTTGCTTTACGGGAGCGAATGCTGGGTGGACTCAGGATATCTTATTCATAAGTTAGAAGTAACAGACATGAAAGTAGCAAGCATGATTGCTGGTACAAACAGGTGGGAACAATGGCATGATGGTACTCGGAATGAGGAGATAAAGGCTAATTTAGGATTGAACTCGATGGATGAATCTGTACGCATAAACCGGCTTCGGTGGTGTGGTCATGTGAGGCGAATGGAGGAGGATAGGTTACCTAGGAGAATAATGGACTCTGCTATGGAGGGCAAGGGAAGTAGAGGTAGACCAATGCGACGATGGTTAGACTCGGTTTCTAACGATTTAAAGATAAGAGGTATGGAACTAAATGAGGCCACAACACTAGTTGCAAATCGAGGATTGTGGCGACGTTTAGTAAATTCACAGAGTCTTGCAGTCTGAACGCTGAAAGGCACAACAGTCTATAATGATAATGTATGTATGTATGTATGTATGAAAATCCCAATACTAATTTTTGACTGTCACATTATGCATGCTTAAAAAGACTTAAGACTTTAATTTGCAGCCATCTCTCCACGAGAGATGAATCATATGACCGCTTTTTCATTGTCGCCTCAACCAATCATAACTGCAAACATCAGTCTGAATGGTCCTCGTCTCGAATCCTAGTGACGCCATGTTCGTCTTTTTCCTTCTCCTGGAATCATGTACAATAGTAGTGAAGTTTAGGACATCTGCTTCGCCCCATGGTGTGAGCGTACACAAGATTTTGACCTTAGTTAGACTACAATTTCCTCTAATCTATACACAAATAATTAGTCCTGATCTGCGCGCCACTAATTTATGGGATCATGCCCGATCGAAATCAGTCCTTCTCAGCGGTAATTATATGTACGGAACGCGCACGTTAACCCGCCACTCGCGGACGCGTATTTGAATGTTTTATACTGCTGAGCTAATTCACCGTTATTGAGCACTAGTCTTATAAGGCTCACAAATAAATGTAATTAGGTAAATTACGAATTGCGCAAGGACGCAATTGGGATATCATTACTGTTAATAACATCAGAATAGAACATCAGAATAACATCTGAATTCTGTAAGTATAAAACGATAATAATTTACAAGCCTTTGTAACGCACTATGCGTACACAGAATGATGTCAAGAATGAATGCTGACTGAGAATACGAATGAGAATGAGAGAGCTTCCCCTTGCACGCAGAGTTATATATCCTTGCCATGACTCTACGGCCTAGGTGATTCGCCGACGAATGTTGGCCGCTTCTTTGTAGCGGTCGATCAGGGGACAACGGCGAAGCCTGTAAATTCGCACTTCTTTCAAATCAGCACAAGTAGTCAGTATTGTTGCCTCCTGGCCTATGATAATTCGGTTCTCAATTTCGCATAAAGTCGGACCTGTGGAATCTAGCACAGTGGCGGGTATCTTGGCTTAAATTCAAGTGATTCCAGCCCTGGGATAGGGAAGCTTGTCAACCTGATACGACTGTAATGTGGATCCCCACGTTCAAATAATCTCCACTCCAGCTTTCGGCGGTTGGACTAGCGGTCAATTTAGAGTTCTGCATGACTGAATTCACGGCTAACGGCTAAATTTGAACTCACGGAGTCCGTTCCCACCGGATCTATACGGGGTTCTCCTAAGCTATCGCACGGTCCTCCAGGGTTCCTGCCTTCATTCCTTGTGACTGAATAATGTATTAAATAAAAATAAGTCACAGTATTCTGATTTATATATTGAGACATATCGTGATATGGCTCAACACCATGGAACCGAACCGAGGACTAGCAGCCCACGATGACGGTAGTAAAATGTTGGGTTAAATCCTTGCGACTAGTCCAGGATGGAGGAGCCACGAGGTCGCAATATCACAGATAAGCCTGAATAGACAGGTTTTCTTAGCATGAGAGAGGAATAGGCAACTTCGTTTTTGTTTCTTTGTATATAAATGTTTGACATGCCTAAGAGCGGTAGTGTAAATACGTTACGACCAATGCATGCGTTATTCAGTGATAACCTTGTCTGAGAGTGAAGCAGAGTCATTTGTGGTATGCTACGCTCATATGAAGATGGAGGACGGAGGTACCTTTCAGGATGTCGAATGGGGAGCATTTACAATGAGATCGTGGTTTGCATGGAATTTAGGATAAGGCAGCTACGCAGGAGAGCAATGATGATTGTCCCTAACGTTGCACTCATAAGAGTTTTTAAAGTAATTCCGGAAAGCTAACACATGTCTGAGCACGAGGCACGCACCCTGAGCTTTGGCATACTGAGAATAGACATACGAATGATGTACATGATACCCGGAAGTGTGAATGTACATCGAGGACCATCTATTGAAAGTACGGGTCTGGAAATCATTGGACCAGACGCAAGCTATATTGTATTACGAGTGATTTTGTGGCCGAGAAAGCGAGCCCATATAAGAAGTTATCTCCACGAGCGAAGAGGAAGAGTTGTTTCTTGTGTGCCCTGCTTAGCTTTGCTATGAATTACGTCAACCAGAGAAGTTTCCTGCATTAGAAGAGAAATAATCCAGACTTGTGAATCTTGGCCATGAAATAGCGAAGGGCCAGACAACTGAAGGTTTTCCTTTTTGTCAGCAGTTTGCAGGTGTCCTTGCTTTTTGTTTGCCGGCATATAGAGGTAAATGGCGTAGGTGGAGCCAGCGGATAAAGTGCTGGAAACCATCTCTCATTACTCAAGACCATTGTTTTTAAGGTATTCATTTTCAGGTCTCGTTAGATATTGTTTGAATATGTTATTGATGTTGATTTCATTTTTCGTTTTTTTCTTCTCGTTGTTGACGATTACTCAGGGGATGAAGCCTGCAATATTCTAGGGGAAGAGTGATTTTATTCCTCATATATGCTTATAGGAGCATTCCCAGAGTACAGAGAGTGAACAGGGGTCACAGGTAGGTTCTAAATAAGCCTATTTTGCATATTTTATCCGTAATGCTTTGAACACATCGCATGGGAACACTTCGATGTCTAACAGACAAGCTACCGCTGACAACGGAAAATGGGAGATGTCCACTATACATCGAAAAAGGACCGTGGAAGCATATCACGCTGGTCTATCACATACAGACATGCGTCCACAAAATGTTAATTTAAACGATTATTTTTAACATATTCGGGCTTATCTAGATTTCAGTGTAGCGTTTATGTAATTGGTACGCGGATTCCGACTTTTTGAGATTTAAACTTCTTTAGACGGGCTAGGACCTGAAGTCACTTGAGGGAAAAACTACGAACTGTATTTAAAATGTTGTTGTTTATATTGTCATTTTTTCTTTACACAAATTCAATATTATAGCGGATTAAACTATTCAAACCAATTTATTTCACTTCAATTCTACTCCACTCATACAAATGCAATTTCTGTGCTACTTACATCTTTATGTAACCTTAGTTAGCCGTCCTTGGACACAGGAAAATTGTATATTTTGCCTTATTACGTGATGTTATACTTTGTTTTGATTTGATTGATCTATTTGTTTGCCGGCCCAGTAGGTATAATACAAATATGTTTACAATAGAATCTCTCGCAGATGACCTTCATGTTCCAATATTACAAGTTATAATTCTTCTCTAGGAGGACGTTATCATCAAAACAAGATAAAGTTATTATTAAACTGGTAGGTTAGCCAATGTATATGGCTTGCATAATACAGGTGATCCTTCCTTCCTTCCTTCCTTCCTTCCTTCCTTCCTTCCTTTCTTCCTTCCTCCCTTCCTTCTTTCCTATCGCAAATATTATGATACACAATACCATTCGCCCACATGAATAAACAATTAAGAATTCAATTATGGCAGCCTTTTATAATATTCCTAAATTTCATTACCATCTCACTCGCATGTCTTTCAAATCCATTTCATAAAACTCGAAGGTTATCGTCCCTCAATTATATTCATAAATTCTTTTTCGAAGGCATTGGCACCATAAGATGCTTTGATAATTCATTAATTGTCAGGCATTATTTATTCGACGCTTTATTTATTCGCATACTCTGCCTTCGTAGTCATAGCATTACAAATACTAGCATACCGCACTTGAATTATTTGTATCGGAAGATCGTCATCCCAAATTTATCATTCTAACGCAGTTTCTATCTACCATTGACCTAGTACAATCTCACTATAAAATTAAATTTTCGTTAAGAACGTCCTATCCGCCTATATTAATCACTTACAAGACCCATACTTTCGATAAACAAAACAAAACATTTCACCTGTCAGTCATTAATCTTTGCCCCAGAGGAGTGGGACAAGCTTTGGCAGCCGGCACAATTCCTATCCTCGCAGCTAGATGGGGGCTTCATTCACTCCATCCCTGACCCGTTCAATGACTGGAAACAAGCTGTGGATTTTCATTTTTCAGTTATGACAATTAAAATTACTAATATTGCTAACAGACTTTAAGTGAAATATCGTTCTCACATTTAGTACCCATGTCAATTATATTAGGTTCATAACTTCTTGTCTTCAATAACACACGAGAAGCACTTATGTATGAACCAAGGCTGCTTCTAACTGTTGACTTCACAACGTTCATTGTAGAAAATAGCTGTTAGTAGGCATGTAATGACCCAAACAAAGTAAGTAATGCTGTAGTAACTTTCTTCATCTCCGAAAACTTTTGTGGGAGACTATCCCATTGTTCACGTATTAAGTTATCTGGTTTCTGGAGAGAGAGCTCAACATCAACAGCACAGTCTATTTTCACCCATGCTTCACCAAGTTGTACGAATTTGTTCACCCATGTACTGCGTTCTTCACATTCAATCAACTCCATTTCTAAATGGTCATTAAAAAATTGACCTTAATGTCCCGAATTTGTGCAATATTAGGCTTTGTAATAAAATGCAATGTTTTCTCGAAATCTCGAAATTGAGAAAATTTCTTGGAAATTATTTGTTTTGAATTTTGTGAGACTACCACATACTCCTTACAAGTACTTTTTGTGCCTTCAAAAGTTAATTGATTTGCAAAGTTTGAGATCAGTTCATGTTGTACTTTAAGTGAAGGAAAGTACTAAAAATTCTTTGTTTCAACATTCCCGAACAATACACGTTTTCTCTGGAATGATTTTATGATCTCACACAATCTATCTGCAATATGTCCCTTCCCTTGCAGTTCCTTATTCATATCATTGTATACTGCTGTAAAATCACGGGGAAATATTCTTTCGCATAGCTAAATATGGTCCGTGAGTTCTGGGAGTTATTCGTGCTTTTTTGTCATCAAGAAGCGAATTTCGTCCAAGAGCTCGACAAACCTCTGGAGTACTTGCCCACGACTCAGCAAGCGAACATTATTGTACATTACATTCACAGTGAGATTCCACTTCGTGTAACATTTTCAAGAACTGGCGATTATTTAGAGCACGTGCAGGTATGAAGTTCACATCTTAGTTACCACCGAGATTACTCTTTCAAATGACTGCATACCTTCTTTCGCACATAGGGCTTCCTGGTGTAACATACGATGGAACTGTAAAATATGGTGTTTAGCTTTTTCTTTAAGAAATTGCACAAACCCATTATGAATACCCACCATACGTGAGGCAATGTTCTGTAAGTCAAACCTCATTTTTAATACAAGTTCTTGCTTCACATCCTTCATGATATTTTCACCCATTGTCGTATTTCGTAAACTCAACAATTTAAATCATTACTCCGTCATCACTTTTCCACTAGGAAATCAGAGAAAAATAGCAATCCTTTCTTGTAAAGTCACATACGTGCTTTCATCAAGATATACTGAATACATCTGGGAGTTATCCGAATCAGCTTTCAATTGCTCCGAAACATCTTCACTCATTCTTATTATTCTACCCTCTGGTATTTCGGCTGGCCGGCATTTCTTTAATTCTGTTAATTATTTGTTGTTTGCTAGAAAAGTCTTCAGTTAATGTATCGGACGTCAATAAGAAAGTCTCTTTAAAGAATTCACCGTCAGAAATCTGTTTCCCATGCTGTAATATTCAGTGAGACACATGGAAACAAACGCATTGATATTATTCATTGGCCTAAAAGATGATATAAAATAACTAGTTTGTTTTGTGTATTGTTCGATTTTCTGTGAAACAAGCTCTTTCCTTTCTTGGAACGAACATGGCGCTTTAGACTTCTTTCTGTCAATCCAAATTCCCTTGTCCACTGTTCTTGAAGAATCCCGTCACTACCTTTGTTAAGTTTCTGTTTTTAGACACCGAAAACATATTTGTGAGGTCCGTATGCAAACAGTAAGACACAACGCGCTACTGGCTACCACACCCAAGTCAAACTTACACTATCCATGAAATATATATAGTCTGTAGCACAGGACGTATATTTAAAAATGTATGTTCATGTGGCGTGCCACCGAAATCGTGTTCGCGTGTCACCTAGTGACACAGTTGGATGCCTTTCCTGACGTCAATCCTCTATGGAGGGAGGTAATCCCTATTGGGTGTTCCTCTGGTGGTTGGTAGTGTAGTGCGTTGTCTGGATGTGAAGAGGAAAGTGTTGATACAAACACAAACACCCAGTCCCCGAGCCAGAAAAATTAATCAGACGCGATTAAAGTCCAGACCCGATCGGGAATCGAACCCGGGACCCTAGTGACACGCGTGGCATAGGTTCGCCATCACTGCTCTAGAGGAGAAGATCATCCGCAGAAAGCACTTACAAATTTCTACACATATTATAACACAAAATGTTTTCCGATTTTTAAAATATTTTAATAGTATAGAACATTCGGAACAAAATATTGTAATCCATCTTTTATCGCAAGTTATTTGAAAACCTGATTCAGATTAGGTGGAGAGATGCACCTTCGACTCATTGGTTGAATGGTTAGCGACGAGGCCTTCGGTTCGGAGGGTCCCGGGTTCGATTCCCGATCGGGTCTGGACTTTAATCGCGTCTGATTAATTTTTCTGGCTCGGGGACTGGGTGTTTGTGTTTGTATCAACACTTTCCTCTTCACATCCAGACAACGCACTACACTACCAACCACCAGAGGAACACCCAATAGGGATTACCTCCCTCCATAGAGGATTGACGTCAGGAAAGGCATCCAACTGTAAAACAGTGCTAATCCATCCGTGAAGTGCAGTTGGCACCCACGACCCCACAGATGTGGGAAAATCGGTAGTAGAAGAAGAAAAAGATTAGGTGGAGAGATGCATATTATTTTTCCGCACATACATTAGAATGCGGGATGTGGCTATAGGAGTGTGTACCGTGTATCATACCTGTATTAATATATATATATGCTTTACATAGTTTATATATATATAAAATTATGAATGTCAGCAAAGCAATTAAAGGGATCTACAGTACCTCAATAAAAATGTTTTCGCTGAAATAATATTGGTATTGTTAGATGTTGTTTGACGAGTCTTACTGACGAATTGGGCGATGTAAAATGTATATTGCAGGCAGATATGCATACAAATTTCCCTCTTTTGTTAGTGTATATCCATCCATTCCGTGTATTTCGCGCTTGATTAATGTTGAACCAGTAATAATCAGACTGCGTTACTGTGCTCGTTAAAAGGCGCGTGGAATATTAATGAGCATAGACAGGTTCTGCAAATCAATAACCGGCAAATACATTCTTCTAATATTCAACTTTACCTAGAAAAGTTTATATGTTTATATTATGCTACAGTAACCTAGTATTTCACTCTAAAACCTTAAGAAAACCCATGAAATTGACATCCAAGAGCTGTACACTGGAAACCAATCACGACCACTCCATGATGTCGTGCCATATCTACAATATAAATGACAGATATTTTACACGTACCGCACGTCTATCAAGGAACCTAAAATCCAATAATTATTTTAATTATCACCAAGCAAGTGGCTGCGCGGTATGGGCAACGTAGATATCAGATTGCATTTGAGAGATAGTGGATTCGAAATCTACTGCGGGCATCCTTGAAGACGGTGTTCCGTGGTTTCCAATTTCCACACCAGGAAAATACCGGGGCTGTACCTTAATTAAGGTTACAGTTGCTCCTTTACTACTCCCAGCCCTACCCTATCCCATTGTAAGACCTCTCTGTGTCGGTGAGATGTAAAGCAAATTGCAATAATAAAAAATAAGCATCGACTGAATAATCTATATATTCATGGGACACAATAGGGTAGATCCAATTTAATCTCACGTGGTTTAAATTCCGGTGTCATATTTGAAAGTAAACTACAGTACATTACCACAATCACATAAACATTTAAATTAAACTTCGTACTATAATATTTTTTAACCAATATTTGTTATGATCCAGGTAAATCATCATCATCATCATCATCATCATCATCATCTGTTTACCCTCCAGGTTCGGTTTTTCCCTCGGACTCAGCGAGGGATCCCACCTCTACCGCCTCAAGGGCAGTGTCCTGGAGCTTCATACTCTTGGTCGGGGGATACAACTGGGGAGAATGACCAGTACCTCGCCTAGGCGGCCTCACCTGCTATGCTGAACAGGGGCCTTGCGGGGGATGGGGAAGATTGGAAGGGATAGACAAGGAAGAGGGAAGAAAGAGGGAAGGAAGCGGCCATGGACTTAAGTTAGGTACCATCCCGGCATTTACCTGGAGGAGAAGTGGGAAACCACGGAAAACCACTTCCAGGATGGCTGAGGTGGGAATCGAACCCACCTCTCAGTTGACCTCCCGAGGCTGAGTGGACCCCGTTCCAGCCCTCGTACCACTTTTCATATTTCGTGGCAGAGCCGGGAATCGAACCCGGACCTCCGGGGGTGGCAGCTAATCACGCTAACCACTACACCACAGAGGCGGACCAGGTAAATCATACTGACACAATATTCACTGTCCGCAGGTTTGATGACTGTGATACAAAAGAAGATTACGAAAGTTGAAATTCTTCAAAAAAAAAAAAAAAATACATCGGCAAAGACACGTCTGAGAAATATGAACACACTCCACTGAACTGCTAGACAGTGGAGCGGTAAGTTACATTTCGTTATGGTAAACGGCACAACACTCCAGAGCAGAACAAATTCGCATCTAGTATAGTCTCACTACCTAGTTCTGCACAAGGTTCTCCTATTATCAGGAACAGTACAATGATTCGATGATACGGAATTAATTACCATCGGTTTCTTCGCAGTGAAAATGTTCGACAATATGAAGAAGCGATGTTATTTTATCCAAATCGAATTAATGTTGAAAGTCTGCAGATAATTTTCAAATGAATTTTGCCCAACGTTCACATACATAATCAAGAATGCATTCGTGTATTCTCAGTGCAAATTTGTCATGTGTACTTCAAATAGCGGATATTATCCAGTATTGTATTTAATTGTTCGTTTATTAGAAGTTCTTGTGTAGGAATGTGAATGACTGAGGGAAATGGGGGCCGATGACCCCTTTAAACAACAAGCATCATGAGACTGGGGATATAGTTCTGCCAATTAATTTAGAACACCACCATCAGGTAAATCCACTCATTTGTAAACCAGGTACAGAAAATTAGTTTCAATTTGTTCACTAATTCATAAGAAGATACAGTATTTTCTGGAACCAAATTATTCATATATCAATGTATGACATTTAGGTTATGTAAGTTTTTCAGTGTATGAAGAAGGATGATAACCTTAGATTTTCAAGATGATTCTTTTAAGGATGATTTCTTACAAGTGGACCGAGCGAGTTCACCGGGCGTTTAGGCGCCCTCAGCTCTGAGCTTGAATCCGGGTGATAGTGGATTCGAATCCCAATGTCGGCATTTTCTGAAGATGCTTTTCTCGTGGTTTTCCATTTTCAAACCAGGCAAATGCCGGTCCTGTAACTTATTTAACGCCACGACCGCTTCCTTCCCACCCTTCGCGCTCTTCTGTCCCATTGTCGCCATACTACCTGTCTGTGTCGGTGCGACGTTAAGCAAATTGTAATAAAACACTCTTACAGTCGGATTGTGTGCAATGTTATCACAAGTTCAAAAGTATGGGACTATGGGTAAATCTACTGATTTTATATGCAATATATAAAATTATCCTGAGATAATACGTACATCTCACTGAATAATTTGTAGACTCGGTTTGTTATGTTATTGGCTTTAAGTCCCAATAACTACTTTTACGGGTTTTAGAGAGGCCGAGGAGCCGGAATTTTGTTCCGCATGAGTACATTAACGAATCAGTAAAACTACCGACACAAGGCTGATGTATTCGAGTGCCTTCAAATACCACCGACTGAGTCAGGATTGAACCTGCCTAGTTAGTGTCAGAAGGCCAGTGCCTCAACCGTCTGAGCCAATCATCCGGGCAGAGTCGGTTTCAAAATGATGTCTACATGTACTGTACATGGATATGAGAGGGTTCATATGATATTACTGGAAAACTAAACAATGTAAAATCTCTCAGGAGCATAATGAGAATAAATAAGTCGACATTTCCTACAGGAAAATCCTGAGGCTGTACCATAACTAAGGCTTCGGTCGCATGGTTTCTTCCCATTCCAAGCTATTTCCAATTCCACCCTCGCCATAAAATCTGTCTTTGTTGGTGCAACGTAAAGAAAATAAAAGAATAAGTCGACACAATGGCGAATTAAATCAATTTTTGGCTACGTTTAACACTCCTTGCTAGCGTCTCTCTTTGCTGTCCACTCCCTCTGTGGCTTAGTGGTTGTGTATCTATCTGCGTATATGAAGACCCGGTGGAGGTAACAGAATATTAGAAATAAGGGAAAATTCGTCCATTCGGCACTCCAAGTAGTACTACTGCATGTTGTCATGCGAAAGACCTCTGGATAACACATTCGGTGTTTACCAGGCACATTTAATTCAAACATATACACATCGCCGAGCGGAGAAGAGTTTCCCTGCTAGTTGGTAGAGCAAAACGGATCTATGAAAGTGAAACGCAGGCAAACTTAATGGCAGTGGATAAATAATAATAATAATAATAATAATAATAATAATAATAATAATAATAACGTCCGTGCGTGCCTTCATGGCTCAGGCGGCAGCGCGCCGGTCTCGCTCACCGCTGGATTCCGCGGTTCAAATTCCGGTCACTCCATGTGAGATTTGTGCTGGACAAAGCGGATGTGGGGCAGGTTGTTCTCCGGGTACTCCGGTCTTCCCTGTCATATTTCATTCCAGCAACACTCTCCAATATCATTTAATTTCATCTGTCAGTCATTAATCATTGCCCCAGAGGAGTGCGACACGCTTCGGCAGCAGGCAAAATTCCTATCCTCGCCGCTAGATGGAGCTTCACTCACTCCATTCCTGACCCGGTCGAATGGTTGGAAAAAGGCTGAGGATTATAATAACTTCCGACTCCCGGCCTGAATGGCCAGTGTTGAGACCTTCAGTTAAGAGGGTACCGCGGCAGTATACGGCCACGTCAGGAATGTTCTTCACATCTGATTGACTCTTCTGGCTCGGGGACTGGGTGTTTGTGTTTGTCTCAACAGTCTCCGCTCCATATTTAGTCAACACTACCAATCGCCACAGGAACACGCAACAGTGATTACATCCCTCTACATATGATTGAATTCAGGAAGGGCACCTGGCCGTCAAACAGAGTCAAATCCACATGTGCGCCGCAGTTCGCACCCGCGAAGCCACAGGTGTGGGGAAAGCTGTGTAATACCAGTCATAATAATTCATATTATTAATTAATAATTATTAATTAATATTATTGTGATTATTCGTTTCAAATAAGAATAACTGTATGATGACATCAAAATTATTAACAAAATCATATCAATATTAATTAATACTATGTATTATTTTTATTGTTATAAATAGGCTATATTCATCACAAGGAGCAGCCGAAAATTTCTGATAAGTCTGTTTTTCGTCCCTGCTATCATATTCGTCATCATTTGGTTGAACAATTGCAGTAGATAATATTTCAAAATAGTGATCATAAAAGTTCAGTGAGTTTAATTTCTGTTTATTACCCCGTAGAGCCCATGGACGATGGTGCGGGTCAAATGGGTTAGTGCGGGTTAGTTTTGCAAACAAAATATTGAGCTCTAAACAGTCGCTTTTGTCACTTTAGCCCGGACTGCAACGAGTATGTGGATGTTGCAGAGTTTGCTTCTTCAAGTGCTGTGGTTGGTGAGCAGGTATCAGGCCTAGAATTCCTTCCATTCGAAAATAGAACCAAACCTCCCTGTGTAAGTTGTGTAAGTTTCTGTCTCTCCAAGGACATCTACTGTTTCAAAATATTTTGCAAACGTGTGTAATATTGAGAGATTACCACTGATAAAAGGGATATCTGAATTTTTCCATTTACATTTCTTCAACTACGTTAAACATTGTCGGCAGTGTAAGTACTTGTCAGTTTTTATTTCCTCACGAAGTTATTAGTTACGAACCATTTAAAATTATTTACTTTCGTCATTCTTTTTTTTTTCTTTGCTAGTTGCTTTTCGTCGCACCGACACAGATAGATCTTATGGCGACGATGGGACAGGAAAGAGCTAGGAGTTTGAAGGAAGCGGCCGTTGCCTTAATTGAGGTACAGCCCCAGCATTTTCCTGGTGTTAAAATGGGAAATCACGGAAAATCATTTTCAGGGCTGCCGACAGTGGGGTTCGAACCTACTATCATCCGAATACTGGATATTTTATCGTTCTTTCATGTCAGATACTGGATCCCGTGAGATCTCCGAAGTTAAGCAACATTGGGCGTGGTCAGGAGTTGGATGGGTTGCCACGCGCTGTTGGTGTGGGGTAAGGGAATGGAGGAACGGAAAGGAACTGTCCACCCTACCGCACGTAAACTCCGGCTAAGGAACGCCTCTGCGGAGGTTCGGACCTGCCTTCGGGCAGAATAACCCTTACCTTACCATGTCAGATAATGCTAACAATCTTATAAATAAAATCGTATGTGGTCCGCTACCTGTAATTTCATATACACTTCCTTATTTTGATATATGTATTTTGTAATTTCTCAAAATTAAATATTTTTATCCTTCTAGTCACCTCCGTAGGCTTAGCCTCTCTAACGTCGGGCCACAAGACCAAATAGGGTTCAATGCATCTAATGTAAATTCTATGGAGTGCAAGTGTCCGCCTCTTCACCATTTTGATTTTTGGGCCAGTAAATTTAACCCCTTCTTTTACCAAATGCCTTGTAGAATGGGTACTCGCTACCCGTGTTATACTCTATTTCATTCTTTTCATGGTAAAGATATCAGAGTGTTGAGAATTTAAGACAGTGAATACAGTTTGACTTTTTACGAAATAGTATGCGCCTTTGATAGGCCTGGAAATTGTGAATTTTCGGAAGTAAATTCCTAAGTGTTAATTGATAGAGCAAAGGTGTTCTTATGATTGGTGTAAAAACTGGGACATCCGTCTCCTTAACTGTTGATTGAATGGAGCAGTAGTGCTCAAGGAATATTTGTGGTTAGGGAGTTCTAAGCTCAGGTTGTTAATTAGATATTCATTGATTATTCTGATTGTCCTAACATAATTCTGTACCTGATGGTACCATTCGCTTAGCAAAGGGTAAAATTTAATAGTTGAAAAGACAAAAATAGAGTAAGAAATACAGCTGCAATTTTAAAGTTTTAAATTGAGAAATTGACTGTCTTATATCCACCCATAGACGCCCGCAACTTCTTTAACCACTGTAAACCACGGTATCCCCGTAAGACTTAGCATTTAGAGTCAACTCATTCAGAAGCAGGTTTCGACATATCATTGAAAAATCACTGAATAAACGGGGGTTTATAGGAAGATCGGAAGTTTTTTTCATATTCTACACCATGGAATATATAATGACCAAACTTCATATTCCGAGTCTACTCATCCAGCAGCAGCCCTTGGTGTTTGTAGGAAGACCAGAATAGTCTTCTCGCACACTGTTGGTTATATCTCGACTAAACGTCTTATTTAGGGTCTACTCATCCAGGAGGAGGTTTTGATATGCATATCATTCAAAAAACACTGAGGAGACTGGGGGTTTATAAGAAGACCAGCAGAGGGTTTTCTTTCTCAATTTTATCTTACACTATTGACTACATCTCGACCAAACTTCATATTTCGAGTATAATCATCCAGGAGCAGGTTTCCATATTCACCGACCAGACTGGGGGTTTACAGGAAGAAGTTTTTTCAGTTGTTTCTTACACTGTACAGACTGTGGACTATACGTGAAACGTCCCCTCATTTAATTCTCTTATGTACGTAATTTCGTTTTGTCTTAAAATTACGGAGAAAAATACTATTTTCTACGGGATGCATGCTCTGCAGCCCGTGGCTGACACCCTCACAGACCTACAGTTCATGAAGGAGTCATAACAGGAGAAAATCAGGGGATGCATGATATTTCACTTGGCTTCAGAATTAGCCCCACTTAATGTACATGAACACCGAGGAAACATGCTGCAGAACGTTTCCTTTTAGTGTCTATCTGTCTACATGTCTCTATATCTACATCTCTGTATGTCTGTTTGCCTGGCTATTTATCTGTTTGTATAGGCTTCCTGCTAAAAATGGAAAGCTGGCTGGACTTATTTCAACCAAAGTATTTAATTGGAATCTACTCACACAGGATTGTGTTATCAGGTACATATGATATGGTGGTAATCACATAGAGTTGTTATTATTCTCAAATATTTTCGTTAACATTAACATTAGGTCTATCGAAAGACTGTATACTACGAACGTTTAATAATATGTTATTTCCGTTCATTTGCGCCATATACATTTATCGTACGACGGATAATAAGGCAGATGATTATGAAAACTTAGATTTTTAGTCCAAGGCCCATAGGGCATGTCGTGCATGTCTCTTCAAAGTGGATAACGGGAAAAATTAAGAGCCATTTTACACTTTTCGATAGGGCAGATATTAAGGGAGGTGTCATCAGCGTCAGAGCGCCACGCCAGTGTTCAGAGATAAAATATGCAACCTGAGAACCATGGAGAATTTCGCACAACTTCGGACCAGGTACTGTACCGTACAATAAATTCGGAAAAGGTCCTAATTCTTTCTGGCCTTTTTTCAGCTTCATAATATTTCATCCTACTGCTACACGCTGTCATAGGAAAATATCATTTTAACATGTTGCAATAAACTTGTCAACAGAGCGATGTTACTTCGCACAAATTCCTGAAGGAAATGTGTCATCCACTGCAAATTCCCGTGCGAAGAACTGGTAGAAATGTTAATTGATCAATAAGCACCTAAACAGCACATTTGTGCTGGTACTTTTCCGGATCACGTATGGCAGAAACAATTAACACTCACTGCATTTTTCCAGACTATCTGCCTACTCCAAAATATATAGTAAAAGAAGGAGATCAACAATAATGTTTACAGGTGGTAAAGGGTTGAACATGCTATATGCATTCAGATTATCATTGCTTTCAGACATGGATTAAATAGACGTGTCCAATATAAGAATTCGTAATGTGTTGGCTAAAACTTTAGCGTAGTGGTCTTCGGTTCAGAGAGCCCTGGGTTCGAATCCTGGCTGGGTCGGTAATCTAATCTTAAATGACTTTTTCCCTTGGGTCGGTGACTGACTCTTTGTGCTGTAAACAAAATCCAGGCAACTCATTCACGACACAGAGCACTAATCTTCCACCACAGTAACACGCAGTTTCGCATACATAAAAGATGCAGCCCACCATTGTCGGAGTGTCTGCCTTATAAACGCTGTACCAGGCTAGGAATTGTCATGCGAAATTTAAGAAGGCGAATCACGCACGATGAACCAGCAATAAAGAAAACACACTGATATCCTCACTCCTACTTGGTATAAGTGTATGCAGAGAGTTACAATGAAGTTCGACCAAACATTCCTGCGCGTAGGAAAAGAAGACATGTTATGTGGACATGGGTTCGGAGACGCTTTATTTCCATGTTAAAACTCACTTTTTTACAACTTTACACAGTATATTAATCCTGAGACACACACAGGAACAAAATGTACCGGCGTACAACGTGAAATTCCTTACATGAAATGTTCAAAATTCCTTCCGTTAACACTGATATATGCTACATTAACCCGCCGTCGCAAGGACGTCAGTGGATGTATCATCGCCAAAGGAAGGCGCTTTTAACATTTCACATAGGAAAACAGTTCCATCTGGTATACTGGTAAATTCTGTTCATGTGCGTTTCCTATTATTAATGTACTATTTTGAGTAGTAGAAAATGAGGTCTTACGTGGAAATATAGCTTTCCCTGCCCCGTGTCCACATAACGTATTTTCTTCTTCTAGGTGTGAGGAATATGTCCTGTAAATTTAGTCACACCTCATTGTTGAATCATGTATTATCACATATACTTTTCATTCCAGCCTTTGTGCCTTCATTACTTCCGTTTGCAGTTGCTAAGAATAAGATTTGAGAGCCCAGGAACTTGAAAGAAATTGAATGATACATTATTAATTTGTGCTATATAGTAGGGTTGTGGAAAATTGTTACCTAATGTATTAAAAACTATTATTAGATTACCAACTCCTGCAACTGTTTTTTTTTTTAAATATAATCCTTAATATATGACTCCATCTCCCCTTCAAGGAACAGCTAGTTAAACTGAAAGGCTAAAGCTTGCTGTACGAGATTAGGTCGCATTCAGAACTCAGAAGAGCGCACTAACTTCCTGGCTAACCACATGCGGGCCTACGACAAAGTAGGACGGAGAACAAATGAGAGGCATAAGTCAGCTTAAAATGTTCCCTTAGGGAAGGTGCAGGTTTAAATATCCTGTGATTTAATAAAACAACAGACCACGGAAAAATCCGCACAGTACACGTATGCGCTCAGATGACAATTACTCCATTGCTGACACTACTGAAATATTTCATTAAGGCTCGTATTATATAGGATAGTGATTATTCGTTTCAAATAAGAATAATTGCATGGTTATGATTTTAATGATGATGATGATGATAAATTTAGGATATTCATTATTTCGTTTTGTCTGAGGACATGTCAAAATCGTACGTTATACTCGTCCTGTAAAGGATGAAGCTACGATAAGGCTCCCGAATGTATTGTGCCAACTGATGGACAAAGATATAAGCATCGATGATGATTTCGATTGACGTAACAGACTACGTTACCATGTATTCCTACTCTAGTCATCCTCTTTGTTTATAATCTGCTTTACGTAGTACAGACACAGAGAGGTCTTATGGCGACGATGGGATAGGAAAGGCTAGAAGTAGGAAGGAAGCCACTGTGGCCTTAATTAAGGTACATCCCCAGCATTTGCCTGGTGCGGTTATGGGAAACCACAGAAAACCATCTTCAGGGCTCCGGCGGTGGGGTGTGAACCCACTATATCCCGAAGGCAAGCTGACAGCTACGTGACTCAGACTACACAGCCTCTTGCTCGGCAGTATTGTTACCTTTATGGCTCGAGTCATAGATTCCTGCCCAGTTACCGTACTGCGCGTGTGAATTCCGTAAGATAATTTCTGCTCATATCGAATGTATTCAGACCCGTGAAATTATAATTGAATAGTACGGGGCTGGGAAGGAAGGCATCCGTTGCTCTGAGAAAGGTACAATTCCAACATGTTCGGTAGATTTGAAACTGGAAACTGCTGAAAACCACTTGAAGGGTAACGATGATGAATTTGAAACTACCTGACTCCCACGATCATGGGCTCTGTTGGGAAAAATTAGTCCGCAAACTCACTGAACTGGTTTGATCACTATTCTGAATGATTGTCTACTGTAATAAATCAACAAATGATGATGATGATGATGACTATGATTTATTTCTAACTGGACATCAAGTGGTGGTCCTTGTCTCTTCTCTTCGAGTAACTTCACATAACATGATGTGAGCTGTGATCAAGGATACGATCAACGACGTCGTGGAAACTAGTTATGTTATGATCAAGAGATCTTCGGATGTTCCTTATGATGAGAATGATGATAATGATAATAATAATAAATTATTAGAATAAGTAATGAATAATATTATTGCGTGGTGATGACGATGGTAAACAAATTACGAATACAGTATTTCGTTTTGTCTGAAGACATGTCAAGGTCATGCAACCTGATAGCTAGTGACCGAAATAGCGCAGGTATTATTATTTAGTTTTCACGCCATTTAGGTTACCTGCTTGTCAGTTTCGTCGTTCGGTTTTACTCTTTGAAATGGCAGAGAAATAATATGAGTTATGTGATCTCGGGCTAAGTTTTAGTTAATTTTGGTTGGTTCATATTAAATATGCTACCAGACATGTTTTACATGCCGACATCGTACGACATGTGGTGCCGAGTGGAACTTTTGCGGCTTTCAGATATTCGACTCTCTCAGACGGTTTTCATCCTAGGCTATGTTTCAGGATCCAGATGCAGACATTTTACCACTAATCCACATGGGAATCTATCCTTTATAATGATGGTTTAGGATAAGCTTGTGAGAATTAAGTCAATAAATCATGGAATCTACCAAATTAGTTTCCTGCAAAATAACGGAGACATACTAAAAATAATTCTGAATTTTCAAACGAAATTATAAATGCTTATTGTGCAGCGAAACTTGGTTATCGTCATCGATCAATCAATCAATCAATCAATCAATCAATCAATCAATCAATCAATCAATCAATGCACATAGGGTACTTATAATGTACATACCTACATTGATTTAATATGCCAATTATATTTGATACAAATATTTTCTTTAATGTTCTTATTAGAGTTTATTTATAACTGGACATCAAGTGGTGGTCCTTGTCTCTTCTCTTCGAGTAACTTCACATAACATGATGTGAGATGTGATCAAGGATACGATCAACAACGTCATGGAAACTAGTTATGTTTATTCAAAGTATGTTTTACTCTAGTATCAAATCACATTGTTGACCCAACTGTTATGATAACGCAAAGTGTACATAACTTTCTCAAATATACCATAGAAAAAATGTAGTGATACAATAACTAATATTTGTGAATTTCGACGATATAATCATCTGAACCTTTTATTTATTGACATCTCTAACAATAGAATGAAACATAAAGATTATTACCTGGGTATAGAGGTAGGTGAAATATCTTAAAACTTCGAATAGTAGATCATCCCCATGATCGAGAGAAGTAGGCCTATTTCTCATTACTTTAATATATCAATGAGGCGCTCATGAAGGACGTACTGGAAATAAAACAGTTAACAGTTGAAAATATGGAAAATTAGTGAACATAATAATGTTAGTGTCTTTACGTCCCACTAACAACTTTTACGGTTTTCGGAGACACCAAGGTGCCGGAATTCGGTCCCGCAAGTTTCCTTTTTATTCTCAATAAATTTACCGACACGAAGCTGACGTCATTGAGCACCTTCAAATATCACAGGACTGAGCCAAGATCGAGCCTGCCAAGTTCGGGTCAGAAGGCCAGTTCCTCAACAGTCTGAGCCACTCAGCTCGGCAATTGTTGAACACGAACGAAACATAGCACACCACTTACTTTGATCTGGATCATAACCAAAAGGACTTCATTGACTTCAAACTAGTGGATGGATTGGAGGAGATTTCGCTATTTACTTTTTAATGTTTCCACAAACTCCGTTTATGCATACCGTCATTTAACGGATACCAGTCATGAGAAACGTGCTTAATTTCCTTACGAAACCTTCTATTCTTAAAGAAAGTCAGCATCGACATCACCCTCATTGCAATAACACATTATCAGTTGATCAATTAGTCAATATTCACGAAAATTTATTCTCAATTAAAATCCTGCTGGAAGTTCAAGAGATAGTACATCAAGGTAAAATCTGGTAATGTATGTTCATATCTGTGGTACATTGGGTTTTATGGTAGTTACCATCCCGATATTAATTGGGAAACTTTGGATAACCACTTCAATAGTTGCAGAAGTGGAATTTTTACCAACGTTTTTCTTTAGTTGGTATCACAAAACTCACTGCTTCTCCCTCTTTCCCGTCGTTCCAGACCAAAAACGAATTCTTAAATTTGGTTCGATTACCTAAATGTCACGCCCCTGTAAACTACCAGCACAAGAAGCCTTAAACTTATCCCTTACGTTTGAAAAAGTCGTGAGAATGTAACATTTGTTCGTAGGATATACTTTAAGGAACAATCACCGCAATCCAAGGTCGGCACATGCACATCATTTTCTTACTTTAAACCCGATAGTATCTAGGAAAATATTCGACCCAAAAACAATATCCAGTGCTAAGAATGCAAAATCCAATCACTGAACGTTGAGAGTCCCAGTCGGAATCACGTGGCATGAGTTAACATGCTCGACCACGGGTTGAACGCAAAAATGTCTATCTTAAGTGATGGTGCGGGGAGGTAACTGCAAACTCTACACTGAACTGGCCCCTC
This sequence comes from Anabrus simplex, assembly GCF_040414725.1. NCBI lineage: Eukaryota > Metazoa > Arthropoda > Insecta > Orthoptera > Tettigoniidae > Anabrus > Anabrus simplex. The sequence continues at coordinate 765,227,823 of NC_090266.1, forward strand.
AGTATAGCACCAGGTGATCTGTGCCTCATTTTTATTGCCCTCATTTCACTCACTGTGCTTACACGAATGAATTTACTTGAGTACTGTTGCACCACCGTATAAATTAACCGTTCTACTAGAGGAGTTACTTCAACATTTTCCTGTCCTCGTATGAGACAGCTTCTTTTTTTTTCTTTTTTTTGGAATGCAGCCTCCGGTAATCTAACTGACAAAAAGTACAAAAAGTATTGGTTAGAATGATACTTGTCATACTAGAAGTGTTCCCCTGTTTTCTCCCACTTTAAAACCAGTAAATGCTTGTATGGTACGTCTGCTTTTCTTCCAATCGTTATTAATAATTCGAAGTTTCAACAATACAGTACTATAAGCGTGAGTGCTTCAAACACTCTAAGCTGGGGAAGTGTCAACGTGATATCTCAGCGATGTTAAATCTAGATTTTCACCAAGTCATCCATGGTTCGAATCCCGGACATGGTGCGTAGGTCTTCTGAAATTAATAGTCAGTAAATTTTTTAAAATTATATTCGTCTCACGACACTCTTTTAGGTTTTTAGTGACGCCGAGGTGACAGAATTTGGTCCCGTAGTTGTTATTTTACGTCTCAGTGAATCTGCCGACACAAGGCTGACGTATTTCAGCACCTTCAAATACCACCGGACTGAGCAAGGATCGAACCTGCCAAGCTGTACCGTCCGAGCTGCTCAGGCCGGCTTAATAGTCACGTTCCTCTGATTTGGATGTCACGTAAAGCACGAGGTCCTAATACTGTAATTAGTCATATCAGCATTCATTTGAAATTCTAAATTTGAGCACACCTGAAACTTTCAAAACATATACGTAAGCCCACTTTATGAAACTACTATTACTGCAAGAACAGCAGAGATAACAACCACAACAACAATGTTTTACTCAGAAAATCATAAAATAACACAATAACACTCTCTTTGTTGCTCATACATGTGTTGTAAAAACGAAGTCAGTACTGAAAATAAGCTGAAGTTTAAGGAACTTTCAACCCATCGTTCACTCACCTAATAGGCTACTTGCTCCCTTAGCATGTTCTGGTAGAGTATTCCAATGTTTGCAATTATCCTGACTGTCTTGTTTGCATGTTGCGGGAAGGACGGCGCTGATGTCAAAGGAAGGAGTGAGATGGTGGATGTCCCTCGTGGCCCAGCATTATAAATACACACAGTGAACATAATTCCCCAAAAGATGTGTATTTGTTTGATCTACTTTGATGGGCAATGAACAGAATTATGTACATTAATACATGTTCCCGACCTCAAAGGATATAGTTTATAATTGATCTTTGGGAATGAGACTCGTGGAGAAGGTGCGTAGGGAATATGTAAATCTCAAACCTTTATTTACTCTTTACTTGCCTAAAGTGAAGGACCAGCAGCTACGAAGCAAAGGCGTGTCGATACCTTTCACCAGATGTGTAAATTAGATCGTATGATACTTGGTAACGTTTAGTAGTGATGGCAAACAGAATTAGTTTCAAAAAACAAAAATAAAAGTATCACTTACGCTTTAGGTCTTCAAATGTTTTACTCATATGACAGAAAACCTTCTGTTAATCATGAGTCATAACATTTATTTAGAAAAATCATACACCCACAACTAGGAAGCACATTTCAAGTGTGATTTGGGGCCTTGTTCCAAAAACCTTGTTCGCATAGGTTAAATAACTATTGATTGCTTCGACCACGCGTAAGCATATTATGAAGAGACACTTTTATCCTTGATATTAGGCTCTTCTTCTTATTATTAACAAATACATCGTAATTGGGAAAATCTCGGGGTGCAATTATCACGTACAGTAGTGTAATAATAATGTTAAAACATAGATACCCAACAACAACAACAACAACAACAACAACAACAACAACAACAACAACAACAACAACAACAACAACTAAAACAAGAGTACAATAATCAATTTCATGGAAAGAAAATATTACAAGAAACACTACCAGTTTAACATTAGTAATCCAGCATCATCATATAAGTACTTCCAGTGCTTAACACTGCGGCTTACAACACTATAGGTCGAGCTTACTACTACCTTAACATTACAACACCTCCATATACAAATCCACACATACCTTAAATAATTCATATGCCTTAATACTACAATTTATAGTGCATCAAAATATTACATCATCAAATAGATATTTACACACAATTTACAGAATGCTGGAGGCTATTCTGGAAGCATCTTACATTTTGGGAAAAGGCTCTAAGACAGTTGCAGGTAATACATTCCAATCATCAATTCCCCGACTTACAAACGAATGTTTATATTAGTTTTCTGCGATCTACCATTTACCTTGTGCTCATGATCTGTCCTATTTTATAACAGGGCTTTTATAGTCGACTGTTCAACTCTCCCCAAGCTCGCTTATTCCTGTAAGTATTATTCACGGCACATAACCGTGTTCGCTTCCTTCTAGTCTCAAGTTTTTCTATCATTCTTGTCACGCTACGTTTAGGATTGAAACCATTAAGCACGAATACTGCAGCTGCACCATTTCAAGTTCCTTAATGAGTCCTGTTTAGTTTGGATCCCATACGGCTGCTCCATATAAGTTATCAAAACTGGCCTAATGAGTGATGTATAGCCCTCCGCCTTCGCCTGGGAACTGCTGCCCTTTAGCACCCTCATCATGAAGTGTATGGACTTGTACACTTTGCTAATTACACTTCCTACGTAGGTGTCCCATTTTCGAATCTCTTTACGTGAATTCCAATGTACTTGCTTGAGTTACTCTCATCCAGAGCGTCCGATCCAAGACAATATTGAAAGTACCCTTGCCTATGTTTCTTTCCCATTGTTATGAGACTTCATATTCGAGAATGTACTTTCATTTTGTTATCGAGTGTCGACTTATGGAGTATATTTATAGGCTTGTAATAACCTATTACTGTATCGCTGTTATTCTGTATATTATTCAGTCGTCCGAAAACAATCCGCATTCACATCGAATTTCGTTCCGCAGACCGTTGATAAATGCCGTAAATAGGAGTGGCCCTATAACACTACCCTGTACTACTCCCAAAGTTATAGAAACTTCATCGGAGTATTTACTTCCCACTTTTACCCTCATGCGGTATGTCAAAAAATCCCGGTTCCAGAGGCGCACCCTTTTATCAGTGTTTGTTTCCACCAATTTTCGTATCAGAATGGCATGTGGTACTACATCAAATGCTTCAGCAAAATCAATTACAATAGCATCAACTTGCACACCTTTGTCTAATGACTCGTTAATATCTTGAAAGAGTGACATCTGGCTCTGGCAGGAGAAACCGTCTCTAAAGCCGTGTTTACGGCCATTAATCCATGAACTTTTCTTCCTTTGCTCTCTTAGATATTCTGAAATGAGGTGTTCCATTTGTTTGCATACAATGGATGTAAGGTTAAAGGGTCTATAGTTGCCCATTAGAAGCCTGTTGCCCCGTTTGAAAATGGGGACTGCAGCCGCTCCCTTCCAGTCGTCCGGAAATTTCGTATTGTTGAGTGATACGGTAAATAGTATTTCCAAATAGCGTAGTGGAGCTCTATCACCCAGTTTCAGAACCTCCCCAGCAATATTATCCGGCTCTGTTGACTTATTTCTCCTTCAGTTCTTAATTCTTTCCTAAAATTTTCTACTGCTAATTTGGAAGAGAGAAATGAAATGTCGTATGGCTTTTAGTGCCGGGATATCCCAGGACGGGCTCGGCTCGCCAGGTGCAGGTTTTTCTATTTGACGGCCGGTAGGCGACCTACGCGTCGTGATGAGGATGAAATGATGATGAAGACAACACATAATCCCAGCCCCCGTGCCGTTGGAATTAACCAATTATGGTTAAAATCCCCGACCCGGCCGGGAATCGAACCCGGGACCCTCTGAACCGAAGGCCGGTACGCTGACCGTTCAGCCATCGAGTCGGGCTGGAAGACAGAACAAGCAGTGTTATCGATAATGTCTATCGCCAGGCTATTCTGCTCATTAAATACGTTCCCGTACCAATGACTTAATTTATTAGCTATTAGTAGATCAGTATTTAGTATTAGTAGTCAGTATTTACCTCACTTTCTCTGAACATTATCATTGACACATCATGGCTGATTCCTTTCCGTTTCCTAACATACTTATAGAGATTTTTTCATCCATTGTCCCTGGAAGAAGGTATACCTTTTATATATTTGTCATGAGCAGCTTTCTTTTCAGAAGCGAGTTCTTAGGACAGATGTGAAACCTATTGATATGCTTCGAATTAAGTTGCCTTTTGTTGCACGCTTTTCTTACTTTATTTTCAAGGCTCCTTATTTTACTCTTGTAGAATTCGGGATCTGGATACCGTTTTAGTAATTTAAAGGACACAAATTGCTCAGTGGGTCTATTAATAATATCAACGAAGTTATCCCACATTACGTTTATGTGTCCGCCTTGTGATGCCAAGCTGGGAAATATTTGCCATAGAATCTAAATGGTTCAGCTTTACTATACTGGCATAATTTTAATTTCTCCTCATTATCTACTTTAGTGTTTAAGGGATATCTAATATTTAATTCTGCAACAGAGTGGTCGCTAATTCCTGGTACTGGTGTAAGTCACCGGGTCTTACAAGATAAACATCAAAATGTTGTTTCTTCTTTTTTTTTTTTTGCTAGTTGTTTTACGTCGCACCGACACAGATAGGTCTTACGGCGACGATGGGACAGGAAAGGGCTAGGAGTGGGAAGGAAGCGGCCGTGGCCTTAATTAAGGTACAGCCCCAGCATTTGCCTGGTGTGAAAATGGGAAACCACGGAAAACCATTTTCAGGGCTGCCGACAGTGGGGTTCGAACCTACTATCTCCCGAATACTGGATACTGGCCGCACTTAAGCGACTGCAGCTATCGAGTTCGGTTTGTTTCTTCTAGTAGGAAATTCTACTACTTTTGTAAATCCACCATCCGTAATTAGCTTGTTTACCGTCACTGTAGCTTCTTCCCGTAGCCTCGCAAGTCCAGTTTATGTCCGGAAGATTTAGGTCACATGCAATTATAAAACTTTTCTCCATACTGTTGCCTGTACACGTAACATCGTACAGCTTATCGATTACAGAGAAGTTGTTACCAGGCACCCCATATCTTTCTATTGGCATTCCCTTTGTCCATGATTTGCACACACAGCATTTTGTGATCCTCAGCAACCCATTTCAAAGAATTACCTATGTTCTTTCCCACACAGATATGTACCCTACCACCTCTAAAATCTCTGTCACTTCTCTATGTAAGTTAATGAAATCACCCTGATTTACTTCGCTACTATTTATATTTACATTCAGCCATGACTCAGTACAAATGACAATATCCACATGGTATGATTCAGTAAGATTCCAAAATTCAACAACTTTATTTTGCACTTGTTGCCAATTCACAATATTACTTTATTTAATTATACATGAATTGGTCATTTTCGTTGAGTGAAAGGTGTTAAATTTAAACAGAAGTTCAATTGTTATGACATTTTGTTTGATTGAATATCATAATTATTTATAGGATATGTATTATTTATTTCACCTTTAGTAATTTTTATAGTGACGAGTATATGCATGGTATTCTTAGGGTCTTACCTCCATAGTCCATAATCCGTGGCTGCTCATTGCCCGTCGTTAGCTCCAGTTGGCAGCCCTCCTCCTACTCCAGTCATCCTCAAGCTTGCCGGCACGATTCATTGACCCACTCGTGTAGGTTTCCTAACTCGTAGGAGCCTCGCCTGTTGAAGTTTAGAGTGTCCCGCGCCAAGTCCCGGTCTCCTATCCAGCAATCCGTCTCCACATACACCAAGTCCAGCTGCTGACACACCCAGTCCATCCGGTCGTTCAAAGCCTTCACCCGCCGTAGTGGTACGTCCTTCATTCGCACTGCGCCGCTAAGTATGTGTGATCTTCGTATTCTCAAATACTTCCTTAGATGCGCTCGCCACTTCATACACCTCGCCCATTAAATTGTGCACTGACAACTTTCTTCTAAGATCATTGGTCCCTATATGAAGCACTGAAACTTGCACACTTCCACTCTTTCAACCTGCTGAGACAGCTGTTCAATTTTTATTCCAGGATAACACTGTATATTTTCATCAGTCCTCCTTGATGTATCAACACTCCAGCTTATCACCGAGTCACCCATGATGAGTACATCACTTGAATTATTGTGTTCGAATCACTTTCCTTCCCTGGTTCAACTGTAGAAATATGATCAGGTTCCGTTTCTTGTGATATTTTCTATCTGTGCTTTCACTGTTTCCTCCAATTCTGCAAGCTTACGTTCTAGATCAGGGCCTCTCAGGGTGCATGCGCGTGGTGCATGCACTGTGCACGGTGCAAGAGACGACTTGGCTTGGTTGACCAGAGTGCAGACCCCCCACTCCTCGATTTGGAGCAATAGCGCTTACTCTCTCTTTCCTCACGCCTGTCTCGCTCGCTCCGCCTGTCTCCCTCTGCCCCACTTGCGCCGTAGCGCTCCAAATCCAAGCTGACTTGAGCCGAGCATAGGCGAGTTGAGCCGAGCTTAGCCGAGTAGCCCAGAGACGAAGCGTTGATCCGAGCCATGCCGAGCGGCAGCGATGCACAGTGCACGGAGCTCTTGCGTCTCTATCTGCACGCGTGAGATTTTGGGCGTTTGAGAGGCCCTGTTCTAGATTCTCTATTTTCCCGTCTCTCGCCTTGATTGCTTCCCTCATATTTTTCACAGTTGTTACAAAATTTACAAAACCAAAGGTTGTCCGGACAATCCTCTTTCTTCACCTGACCACAGCCGAAGTGGAACCACTTTAAGCACATTACTTGATTCCATTCTTTAAGTTCTTGCTACACGTTGAACAGTTAATTGCCGTTACTTCTTTTGGGGTCTGCATATCACACTCCACTGCAGGTCCTTGGTTAAACTCAACACCATCAATAACCAATAAGGCCGCTATAACAACTGTCAGGAACCACATGTTACAAGGTCCGGAAAGATCGCACTGTCGCAGGCAGGTGGACCTCAACCACCCGTACCACATTCCTATCGTGGCCCGGTAAATTTCCATCAAGCAACCCATGGTAAACAACTTCACTTCAGAACGTTGGGAAAACACGTCCGTTCACTTCACCAGATCACTCACTACTGTTCCAATTCTTTCAACATTTACTCTCAGATATCTGAAACTGATTCCTTGACATAAAAAGCATAAATTGTAACAGTAGGCTAGTAACAGTTTTGGGTTCTCAGAAAATCTTTCTATAACTTTATAACTTTTAACAACAGCCCCGGGATGTAGGGGTAGCATTCCTGTATCTTACATGGAGGCCCCGATTTCGATTTCCGGCCAGGGATTTTCATCTGGATCTAAGGGTTGGTTAGAAGTCCACTCAGCCTACATGATTGCAACTGAGGAGCTACCTGAATGTGAGATAATGGCCCCGGTGTGGAAAGACGAGAATAACGGCCGAAATAATTCGTCGTGCTGGCCACACGACACTTCGTAATCTGTAGGCCTACTGGCTGAGCAGCGGTCGCTTGGTAGGCCAAGGCCCTTCAGGGATGTTGTGCCATGGAGTTTGGTTTGGTTTGTTCTCTTTCTGACAAAACCACTTCCTTGTGAATACTCATGAACTATTGTCTGTTTACCGCTGCGAGAGCTGCAACCCCTCTCAATTTTCCCCTAATTTTGTGCGATGTCAGTCCCCCTTGTTAGAGTCATTAACAATATATCATCCGCAAAAATCAAACCTGGAATCTCAAAATTTTTCACTGCCGGTACAGCCCAATTTTACTCCTCCGTGCCCACCCAGTATATCATTTATAAATAATAAGAACAATTTTGGGGATCGTTAGTAGCCTTGTTTTAGACCAACCTTGTACACTATCGGCTTGCTAATTACATTTTCCTCTAATTTGACACTGCAGTATACGTTCTGGTATAACAAAATACGACAAATATTTGGATTCATTGTTAGGATTTTAGTTTGAAGATATTTATTGCTTACTTTTACATATCTTTTACAGCACTGAGATATTCCACTTCTAATGTATTCGTCGATCATGGTAATCATGTTGTACTCGTGTAGTAGGGTCTAATTTTACTTTGGTTGTTGTCATTATTAACATTGCATCCCAAGCTAACCCTGGATCAGTCAAGTACCATGCAGGATCTAATTCGTACCCTTTCAGACATCAGCTAACAGTAAAAAATCACTTTTGAGGCACAAGTCCTGATATTCACCCAGGTTTTGGATATCAATTTTTTTCCAAAATAATTTTGCATGTTCCCAATTTTCATCGCTTATGACTTTTTCCAGTAATCGACTAGAATTATTTGCTGGTTGTAGCTTAATTTCTTCAAATTTACTCCAGTTGTCCATAAAATCCTATGGATAAACTCCCTTCCAAGCTACCAAATTTACTTGGTCTACTGGAAAGAACTTTGAATATTGACCATTTGATCTTTCGATAAATTCGATGCTAATTTATCCAAGCCCAATGCCATAAATCTGAATGCGTCTATAAATCTCATTTCTGAATTATTTGTTTATTTTCCGAAGGCGATGTACACTGACTGACAGTGACAATGCAACACCAAGGAGGAGTGGTTCGAAAGGGATGAAAGTTGGGGAAAAACAGAGACGGCACGGAAGAATAATTGATGTTTATTTCAAACCGATATGCAGGTTACACAATGCGCACGGCATCGACTCAGTAGGATGTAGGACCACCGCGAGCGGCGATGCACGCAGAAACACGTCGAGGTACAGAGTCAATAAGAGTGCGGATGGTGTCCTGAGGGATGGTTCTCCATTCTCTGTCAACCATTTGCCACAGTTGGTCGTCCGTACGAGGCTGGGGCAGAGTTTGCAAACGGCGTCCAATGAGATCCCACACGTGTTCGATTGGTGAGAGATCCGGAGAGTACGCTGGCCACGGAAGCATCTGTACACCTCGTAGAGCCTGTTGGGAGATGCGAGCAGTGTGTGGGCGGGCATTATCCTGCTGAAACAGAGCATTGGGCAGCCCCTGAAGGTACGGGAGTGCCACCGGCCGCAGCACATGCTGCACGTAGCGGTGGGCATTTAACGTGCCTTGAATACGCACTAGAGGTGACGTGGGATCATACGCAATAGCGCCCCAAACCATGATGCCGCGTTGTCTAGCGGTAGGGCGCTCCACAGTTACTGCCGGATTTGACCTTTCTCCACGCCGACGCCACACTCGTCTGCGGTGACTATCACTGACAGAACAGAAGCGTGACTCATCGGAGAACACGACGTTCCGCCATTCCCTCATCCAAGTCGCTCTAGCCCGGCACCATGCCAGGCGTGCACGTCTATGCTGTGGAGTCAATGGTAGTCTTCTGAGCGGACGCCGGGAGTGCAGGCCTCCTTCAACCAATCGACGAGAAATTGTTCTGGTCGATATTGGAACAGCCAGGGTGTCTTGCACATGCTGAAGAATAGCGGTTGACGTGGCGTGCGGGGCTGCCACCGCTTGGCGGCGGATGCGCCGATCCTCGCGTGCTGACGTCACTCGGGCTGCGCCTGGACCCCTCGCACGTGCCACATGTCCCTGCGCCAACCATCTTCGCCACAGGCGCTGCACCGTGGACACATCCCTATGGGTATCGGCTGCGATTTGACGAAGCGACCAACCTGCCCTTCTCAGCCCGATCACCATAACTCTCGTAAAGTCGTCTGTCTGCTGGAAATGCCTCCGTTGACGGCGGCCTGGCATTCTTAGCTATACACGTGTCTTGTGGCACACGACAACACGTTCTACAATGACTGTCGGCTGAGAAATCACGGTACGAAGTGGGCCATTCGCCAACGCCGTATCCCATTTATCGTTCGCTACGTGCGCAGCACAGCGGCGCATTTCACATCGTGAGCATACCTCAGTGACGTCAGTCTACCCTGCAATTGGCATAAAGTTCTGACCACTCATTCTTGGTGTTGCATTTGCTCTGTCAGTCAGTGTATTTCTCTTTGTTGTTCGCTATGAGATTAATTCTCTTGCTATCATAGCCAAGTGCCTTCACAAACAGGCGAGTGTCATATCCAGCTATATTGTGGAAGTAAGCGGGTACAAATGTAGGTTTAAGATGATGTTTGTTGCAATCATTGCATAAAGGAGCTATTAAATGGCCAGTAAAAGTGATCGTAGTGGCGGACTCTTTTATCCTGTCTGTGTACAGAGATTCACATAAGGTACTCATTTTAGATTTAGAATGCAGGGAATGTTCTATTAGTCTTAGAAGTTTCACTGGCTCTATTTGCGTATAGCGAGAAGTAATTACTTGAACTTCTTTCTTTACTGATTCTACAAACTTTTGATGGGGAGTTTGGCCTCAGTAAACTACTGGTGCTTTGTAATCACCATCGCTATCCTTGACATAGTAACAAAAGCCGGAAACCTCATGTTTTTAGTACTTCGTTGTGTAAGACATACATTTTAATTTTAGTTCAATGTTGTTGAGTTCTTTATCTGATATATGATATATTTATTGAAGTTCTTCTTTGTACAAACCAGAATCTATGTAATTTTCCGTTAGTACTCCATATTTTTCGCCAATTCACATTAAAAGAAGTAGAAAGCAAAATGTTCAATCTAAGAAAAGTTGTAAAATTGGAGATCGAAAATTGACCTTCTTCTTCTTTTCTCTACCGCGTTTTCCCACACCTCTGGGATTTTGGACGCGAAGTGCGTCACACATATGTGGATATAGTCCCGTTTTACGGCCAGATGCCCTTCCTGACGCCAACCATATGCGCAGGGATGCAATCACTATTGTGTGTTTCTGTGGTGGTTGGTAGGTTGGTATGTTGTCTGAATATGATGAGGACAGTGTTGACACGGACAAATACACCCAGTCCCCGAGGGATAAGAATTAATCCGAAGCGATTAAAATAACCGAGAATCGAACCCGGGGTCCCCTGAATCGAAGGCCAGTACGCTGACCATTCAGATCGAAAATTGAACTAAAGATGTTATCTACGTTCTGGCTAAAGATATACTTCAAAAAGAGCATTTTTAAAAGTTGGAGGTGCAACTAAAAATTGATTAGCAAAGATTTGCAACCAACATCACTGGAAAACACCTACATAGAAAATTTAAGTACGTCTTTATTCGGGAGTGCATTAGTTATACAGCTATTGAAGAGAGTTTCAAGTCGCACAGAGTAGAACATGACAAGGAATTGTGTAATATGGCTTTTGAAGACATAAAATTCTATTTAGACAGTTTTGTTTATTCAGAGTCCGAATTGATTTTTAATCAGTTACCGTTAAACAGTGATGAAATAGCAGATGAACTATTTGATAATATTTTATCTCCAGCACATAAAATTGAGTACATGGAAATTTCTCAAGAACTCATTACAAAAATTAAGAAGAATGTTATGGACAAAATTATCTCAAATAATCTAAACTCATAAGAAATTAATGAAATTATTGAAAACTGTTACGAAACTTATCCACAAAAAGAAGAGATTATTAGAAAAGGTTTTGAAAAGTACTTTTTGAATTGTGTATATAAAATAAGTAAGGAAAGAGCTATGTTTGATTTTACAAAACAAGCTCTAGGAAGTAGAATAAAATACAAATGTTAATTCTTCTTTTGTTTCTTGTAATAAATAGAAATGTAATCTACCGGTACTTCATCTCCACTAACACTATAGGTGAATCTACAGATTTATACATTTCTAACATTATTTTAATCCTGGATTCGAGTTAAATAAAAGTCAAGAAGGAATCTTTTCTCCTTATTGCTATTTTGATACATTTTTCTTAAAATTTTACATCTATACACCCATTATAGTCTTGGTATTCGGCAGTAGCCTTTTGAACATAGAAGACTCACCATCAATATAGTCCTTAATATGTATAGAGTATGCTGTGTATACTAGTTTACTTTTTTGGTATAGAACAATTCTGGGAGTTCATGTAAATTGTAGTCTATGTTGAAATTATCTACTTCGTCGAAGATATTAAACAATTAATTTTATATATAAAACTAAGCTTCAAAGAATTCAAATTTAATATATTCATGTTCAGGAGCTAAAAGTAAATCAATAATGTGTTCAATTCTGCCGACAATAGTTTCACAACCATCATAACCCTCGCGTTTACTTACTGTGTTTTCAATTTTGAAAATTTAATTCTGTCAAAGTTTTCGATATGAAATTTGAACGCCAAAAAGGCCGTCTCATTACTGTAAAACACTTTTGCTTCTTCACTCAAGTGATAGTTTGTATTGAAATTTTCTAGTTCTCTCAAAATAGTGTACAACACCATTTATATATCTGAAAATCAGTCGCCTGAAAAGCTACTGACAATATTTCCTTAAATAAATGGAAGAGTCGATAGCAGTATTAAAATTAGTTAGAACTATGCAATTACGAAAACTGATACCCTTTTACAATGACCCGCAAATTCAAGTGGTTGTTAGAAATGAAATAAAATACGTCAAGTAGATTGCGAGTGCATTTCATTTAGATATCCCTTCCGGAAAGATTATTCATTTCATTTCTATCATTTCAATTCATTTATTTCCAGAGAGTCTATACTGAGTTCTCCTCCAACTTAGACCATGTGTTGTTAGTAGTGAACAAATGAAATCTAATATACAGTTATAAGTAGCCTACTAAGCAAATGGTAGTAGGTATAGTGGGGCCTCCACGCTGTGTTCACCTCCCGGTGGAACCTGGTGTTTACCAAATCGTCATTGACAACTCGGACAGATATCCAATGTCCCACTTCAACTGGAGCGGATCAGCAAGACTTCTCGCTAGAAACAAAACAGCTGGCGTGCGGTGGTGAGATTCATGCACAGCGTTGTTGAAGGCTAAAACAAAAAATGCCAAATTATCATCCCAACTGCGCTGATCAGCGCTGTGGAATGCACTCAGACAGGATTTTAGATTACAGCGGAGTATTTCCACATGAGACGGCTTGGGGTAGTGAGGGCTCAGAAAATCTTGCTTCACTCCCTAGCCGAAACACAGGTGACGAAATTTATTGCAACTGAAGGCTAAGACTTTTGGGTGCCCATAAACTCCGAAAATGTGCCGGGTTAGAATGTAGACGGAGCTGCTCGAGTTTATTTTGCGGACCGGGAACAACCAAACGAATTTAGAAAAAGCATCAACAATGGATAGCATCCCAACGTTATTGTTTTTGGATTTCATGAGTGGACCAAAGTAATCAACAAATAACTTTTTCCCACTGTACGACGCATCGTCCCCGGAATTGAGCCCAATTTGAGAGGTTTGCGCAGGTTTACACTGTTGTCAAACGTCGCAGCTCTTCACATACTCTAATACATCCTTTAGGAGATTTGGCCAAAAAAATCACGAGATACTCGATGTAAGGTTTTGTACTGACCTAGATAAGCGCCCAGGTAAGAATCGTGAAAATAGTGCAACATCATGGATCTTAATTTGACAGGAACAAAAATTTTGTCTTTACCATTTTACGGTTACGACGAACCAACAACCCTCGTTTGATCCCAAACGACTTGTCTCGAAAAGACCCATCAGTGACTCCTTCAATCAGTTCCAGACACTCACTGTCTTCTTTTGGTGTACGGAAATATCCGTGAAGGACCAAGGATAATTTTGAAGTAGATTAACACTTTCAGTCTGATGACAGTTTTCCTCGGACTCGACCTCACAATCTTTGACCCCGTCAAACATTCGCGACAAACAGTCCGCCACAACATTCTATTTTCCACGAACGTGCATTACCATGAATTTATAGGCTGATAGCCGGAGGATCCTCCTAGCCGTCCTGCCAAGTCGCTTTACGTTGGCGCACATCCACGATAGGGCTTGATTATCCGTATGGACGAAGAAACGACGGTGCTCCAAATTCGAACGGAATTTCTGAACACCTCAAACCACGGCTAGGCATTCCTTATATAAATAGAACATCGCAATTAAGTCCCATGCAACAACTTGCTGAAATACGCAATTGGGACCATTTTTCCGTCGTCAGCGGATAGGTTCAGTACAGCCGAAACAGCGAAGAACTCGCTAGAATCACACTGCAGGACAACGTCACGGTAAAAATCAAGGCTGTGGAGGATAGGAGCTTGGCAAAGGCCATTCTTCAGGGCTTCCCCTCAGACGAAACGGCAATTTTTCCTTTTCAGAAGGTTTAAGGGGGCCGAAATTTGGGAAAATATTTGATGAAACGGCTGTATAAACCGACCACACCCAGGAACCTTCTCACACTGCGCACATTCTTTGGCCGTGGAAACTCTTTAATGCATTTTACCCTGTCGGGGTTTACAGCGATTCCGGAATCGGATATGATATGACCAAGGAAATTCAAGCGCTTGGAGCAAAGAGACACCTTTTTGGGATTTATAGTGAAACCGTGCTTGCGCAAACGACTAACAACCTCTCGAAGAAGAGCAAGGTGCTCGTCAAAGCTTGGAGAAAAAAAAGAAGATCGTCAAGGAAGTTAAAGACATAAGAAAATTTCATATCTGCAAGGATCGAATCCATTATGCGGCTGAGCGCTTGTCCACCTATAAGGATGCCCATCGGTACTCTATTGAATACGAATAGGCCAAAAGGGGTGGCGAAGGCAGTGCAAGGGCGACTTTTGGGATCCTAAGGGATTTGGTAGTACGCTGAATTAAAGTCAAAAACGATGAAGAATTTAGCACCATGAAAATGTTGAAAAGCACTTTCAATGGTGGGCAAGGGGAAACTGTCGAAGACTATATTGTTGTTCACCTTCCTATAGTCAACGATGAACCTAAATCTACCGTCCTTTTTAGGGACAAGGAAGGCGGGACAACTGAAAGGGGACTTAGAGGGACTAATTACCTTCTTTTCCAAAAGGTCGTTGACACATTCTCTCATAGCGGATAGTTTGGGGGAAAGCAACTGAATGGCGGGAACCTAAAAGGGGTATCATCTTTCAATTCGACGGAAGAGGAAAATTTTTGGCACAACCTAAATCAGCAGTTAAGACATCAGAAAATTCTTCCAATAAACTGTTTAACATTAAGTTTTGGTTATCAGTTAAATCACAAGAGGCGTTGGGAAGTTAGGATTTCGAAAGGGCGCATATAGGAGCAAGTTGGAAAGGGGCTTCGTAAGGGTAATTTACGCCAGATTTGAAGCGAAAGGCAAAGGTACGGGTGATAAAATCAATGGATGGAACGTAGCCAGCATAAAATAGGTTCCTAAAATGACAGGGTCAGGTAGATCGGGAACAACATTGAATGTCCAATTCCATGAAAAGATATGAATTTTAATACGACATTTGATTCAACCCACGGGACATACCTGACGGCCATCAGCAGACATGAACTGCCCAGAGCTGTCTCAGGCTTGGAGATATTTTAAATTCATGCAAGACACAAAGGATTGGTTGACGAAGGAACCGCAGGAACCGGTATCTAAAAAGTAGACCTGGGATTTTAAGGCAAATGCCTACTTCGTTCCTTACGAAATAACATGATTTTTTAAAAATATGTTGACGTTTCATGATAAATACCTTACATTAACAGAGTTTTATAGTGCCCTAAAATGCCTATTTGGACCTTTAGAGCCTATTTAACTATTTTACTGCCTAAAAATGCCTATTTTCTATATTTAAAATAAAATTCAACTTCTGTAACTTTTACAATCACACAATGGACATCCCTGGAATGAGCAGAACAGCACAGGGTGGGTTTTTCACAGAAATGTGCTCTTCCCAGACAACTGTCACCAAAGGAATGCTGAGTGAAGGGTGGAGGTGGAGGATTAGCTCAGAAGAACAACGAGCAGGTAGTAATGGTCGTACTGTGTCGAGTGACGGGGGAGGGGGGAATTATCTAGGAGGAACAAGGAGCAGGTAGTAAGAAGGGACATTCTGTGTCAAGTCACCAGTGAAAGAACATCTGTTTAAGTGAATATAGTTCATCATTCCTAAAACGAAATCATCTAAGAGTGCGCTTATACTACAATGGCTTGTACAATTTCCAGGGATGACTTTTGATGGCAAGATTATTTTCTGCCAGTACTGCAATAAACAGGTATGTGCATATATCTTAAAATTTCATATTAATCTAAAACTAAGGTTTTGATATTGGCTTTTCTAATTAATTGTAGAGACCTAGTCCAGACGACCTAGGTTCGATTTGTAGTACCGGCAGTAATTTAGAAATCTATGAGGTCTGGAACGGTGTTTACCCAGCATCGTGAGGACAATTGAGAAGCTACAGTGGGCAGGGGTAACGGAGGCAAGGCAATACGGCTGAGGTATGTATCGTGCTGACCACACACCACCCAATATCTGCAGGCCATGAGCTGGGAAGCAACCGTTGTTGAAAGCCAAGGCCTTTCGTGGACTGTAGTGTTCTTGTTCTTAAATAACTTTAGAGTAATAATGGCTTAATTTAAATAGTTCAAAAGTACAAATTTTATTCAATACCTCACCTTTTCTACTCCTCATCTTAGTCTCTAATTGACATCACTTTATTGTGTTTTAGATTTCACATGAGAAAAAATGCCACCTTCAGCAGCATGCAGATACTGCCAGTCACAAAGCGAAAGCAGCCATGAAAAGTAACATTAGACAGACTCTGCTCACACAAACTATATCTCCTACAACCCATAATGGTTTCTATGCTGATATGTGTAGAGCCCTAGTTGCAGCAAATATCCCCTGGAATGCTGTGCATAATCCGGTTTTCAGAGATTTTTTTAGAGAAATACACCAAGCAGCACATCCCATCAGCATCTACATTAAAGAAGAACTACTTCGATATTTGTTACAATGAGGTCATTTTGTCAATCAGGGAGGATATTGGGGAGTCTTGCATATGGTTGTGTGTGGACGAAACCACCGACTCTGTGGGCAGGTACATTGCTAACCTTATAGTAGGAAAACTGGAACCCAATCAGGCATCTACCGCTCACCTTCTTTGCTCTAAACAGCTTGAGAAAGTCAATAGTCAAAGCATTGCATACTTCATCAACAAGGGGTTGCAACTGTTGTATCCTGGGAGTGTTGATGATTCTAAAGTCCTCCGCCTTGTCTCCGATGCTGCTTCCTACATGATTGCCACTGCACCTCTCCTCAAAACTTTCTATCCTTCTTTAATTCATGTTACTCGCATGGCCCATGCCTTGCATAGACTTGCAGAAACAGTTAGGGCCGAGTTTCCTGCAGTAAATACTCTCATTTCAACAATGAAGAAAGTGTTCTGTAAGGCTCCATCAAGAATAGCCATATTTCGAGAGAAACTCTCCTCTATTCCCCTTCCACCACAGCCAATCATCACCCGTTGGGGTTCCTGGATGGAAGCTGCCCTGTATTATGCAGAACATCTTGAGGAAATCAAGACTGTGATGGACAATTTGCCTTTAACGGACTACTCTGCATGTGTGTCGTCTGTCAAAGAGCTGTTAAATGATTGTTCCATTGTTCAGAGAGACATTGCGTATATTCAGGCAAATTTTTCTTTTCTTCAAGTCACCATTACAAATATGGAGGAAAAAGGAAACAGTCTCAAACAGCAATTTTCTGTAATTGAGGAAGCTGAGAATAACATACAAAGTGCTAGGGGCAAGGTATGGGACAAAATAAGAGACAAGTGGTCTAGTGTACTGCAGAAGAACTCAGGTTATTTAGTGCTGAAAAGGGTACATCAGGTAATGGATGGGGAAAAGTAGACTTACCAAGTGAAATTGAATTGAAAAATGTAGGTCAATTTGTCTATGTCCCTCTAACATCTGTGAGCGTGGAGCGCTCTTTTTCTGCTTTCAAAATGATTTTAACAGACAAAAGACACAGCCTGACTGTGGAAAATTTAGAGAAGATTATTGTTATGTACTGTAAAGCAAACTACGAATGAAAGTACTGTAGGAATGTTCCTCACAAATAATAAACACATACTCCATTCGCGTTTACGCCGTTATTGGATGCCTACAGTGCTGTAATTGTGCACAGTGATTTTAGTATTAAGGTTTTAGATCAGTACTGATAATGGTATATCATAATCCATAACTTGTTTGACACATTACTTTTTTATAATGTTTTTGATAAATGTCGTTTTTATTGTCTTAATTTTGCAGTTATTTCGGTTAAGAATAGGGATACCACGTTTGTTAAAGTAAAAGAGTATCACGTTACAGTTTAAGTGTATATTGTAATATTTTAAACTCTATTTCCTGCCTATCCACACATTTTTAAAACATATTTTAAGTGCCTATTTTCTCTTTTAAAAGCCTGTTTTAAAAGCCTATTTACTTGTTTTAAAAGCCTATTTTAGGCGCCTAAAACTAATTTGTTTAGAGCCTAAAATCTCAAGTCTACTAATAAGGCATATAGTACGCACGATCCACAATAAATCTTAGCCCAGGGTGTAGATGAGGGAAGGCCCCAAATTTTTTATTAACAACAAAATCATGCGCCAAAGACGGGCCATCACGCCGGAGCGGATTTAGTTTCCCTGCCGAGAGTTGCACCGAGGACACACGTGCTGGGTGGCACCATAAAGACCACACTTCGAGCATTTCAGAGGAGACTTAGACCAACAGTTCTTTGAAATATGCCCTGGTTTCTCGCAATTCCAACACTTCCTCGCTGCAGTGTCGCTTACCATGGTCGAGTTAGAAGATTGGACTCCATTAACACAGCGTCGAGGCTGAGATAAAAAGCTGGACCTGCGATCGGGACTACCAAAGGGGCGATATGGAGAAGGGGTTACACCAAAAGAGACTGATTTCATGGGTCCACAATAGGCAACGTCGGGAAATGAACAATCAGATGGAGTAGGAGGCGGACGGTACAATTTATTCTTACAGACCGTTGACTCGAATTCGCGACCTAAATTTATGATATCCTCAACGCATTCAACCTGAGATCGTTTTATATACAGTTTATAATCATGGGCTAGATTTCTGTAAAAGTGGTCGATAATTTCAGATTTCGGGAACTTGACTCACAAACGGTTGAACAAGTCCAAAATACCGGTGGCGTAGTCATCAATCCCTTCCCCTACTCCCTGGGTTCTTCTCAAAATTTCTTGTTTTATACAATAGTCCATGTCGGACAACCCAAAACGCTGTTTAATATGTATAGCAATGTCGTTTCAGGATTGGGTGTTAGCTTTGATTAGCCTGAACTATTTCAACGCTGGTCCTTCTAGCATCCCAGGGATGACAGAAATGAACAGGTCAAGGGATAAGGAACTGCATTCGACGATATCTTCAACTCTTTCAAAAATTCAATAACACTGGAGCTATATCCTTCTCCAGAAACGTTTAATTTCCATTTCCTGACGATATCGAAAACAGGGTTAATATTAGTGATATGGACACTGACGGGTCTAGAATTTGGGGAAACGGGGTCCACACGGTTCTCAGCGAGGACACAATTTCTACAGGCAAATGCATTCCTACCGTCATGGCATCTACCTCTATCGCTACCAGATACGAGCGATGCATTAACATTCACGAGACCTTGCCTCTTTTATTTTTCTAGGTTGGAGATTTACCCAGTAAAATCTTCGCTTTCGTTGCTCACGTCCAAAACTTTCTGACTGTCATATTCAAAGCAAAATTTCATTGACAGCAAACACAACAAACATGCAAATCGACAGAAAACATAAATTACCAACAATACCCAGGATTAAATTCAAAACATAATGGCATCCCAAGACTAAATCAAGGGACTATTGGAACAGATTTAATATCCCCAACATAAATCATCATTTCAAGTTCTACGTCGTCCGACCCTTTTTCGGGGGAGATATCCTAGTCGAACCTCGCATCTGCTACCATTTGAGCCACACCCCCTCCCATCGCGGAAACAATCCCAGTACAAATAAATACCGTGAGAGATTTGAGGCGTAGATCGCGACTAGGAAAGGCCAAAAACAGACTTGAACTGGAAAAGACCCTCTTTACAAATTAAAAATAGAAAGAGATTAATTCTATAACTAATAAAATTCAAGTGCATTTAATAAGGGTTTAATAAAATCATAAAATAAAGGCAGAATGAAAGGCAAATAATCAATTAAAAGGATAAGAACGGCTACATACATAAGCAGTCCCGGTCCAGTTGATGACACAACATTGTTATGTGAGCATGAAACTACCAAACCCAAAAAAATATTAAAACTTTCAGCGAGCTCACTCAGTTAAGTACAATATAATTATTAAATGTGCCAGTATTAACATTGGTGCCACAGATCCAAGAGATCGTTCTTTCCACGAGTATCTTCATTTTTCACACAACATCGTTCCGACACCATCCTCATAGTAACAATCACCACAGATCGTCTAACCCCCACGCATCAAGGAGAAAATCCCGAGCAGGAAAAGAAGATAAAATATGTAAGATATCAGTATGGCACAAAGTGAAACAACACTGGACCAAGGAGATAATGTAAATAACCGAAGAGAAAAATCCCAGGCAATCGCATAGCCTAAATAAAGAAACATAAATCATGGCGGCCCTATCGGTAAAAGAGCGGCCAAGACAGGTGCGAAGGCAAAAGAAATATCACCGTACGAAAATGCAAGAATAAGATATACAAACAAGATCAAAATGTAAATTCAGCTGATCGATACGTCATTCTTTCACTCCCCGCTCATACTAACATTCGCACACACATTCAGGCACAGCCGGGATCGGCAAGCAATGTGAGCACAAGCGTCAGTTAAACGACGAACTTAATTTCATATAGCATGACTCCAAGGTCACAAACGAGGTCTCATTTATAATAGAAGTTGCGTGCACAGGCCAAACGAATTCAGCTGTGTGATCAGAGAAATCCCGCAGTCATCCACAAATACATCAGGGTTCGCACTTCGTACGACACTAGTGGAATCTCGCGCCGACACCAAGGGCAAACAGTCATTAGATGGCGGATTACATAAAAATGCAGCGCACATGAACAGAAGTAATATGAGACCCAAGAATCAAAATATCATAATCACAATAACCTCAAGACAAAATGCAGTCCATTCATACTGCGGAGCGAACGACGCATATCAATCAGCTATACATAATAGAACAAATATTACGAAAGAATAGCCGAACAAAATATTACGAGAGGATACCCAAACCTGGAATATACTAACCAGCAAAGAAAGGGGAAAGATGGTAGTATAGGGTAAGTTTGAATCCTTTAAACACTTTTCTGTAAGTCAAAAACGTTACTCCGATCTACGTGAGGTTCATTTTTATTCTTCTCTCAAAACCAAAACAAAGATTCGAGTTAAAGAGTTAAAAGTAACATCTCGCCGGAAAGATATGACCATCCGTGTCCAACATCGAGGGAGCTGCCCTCTCTAGTATTATCATGGAAGTAGTTAAGTCATTCAAGGTGAGGCCGGAAGAGTCCAGTAGCAATAACAGAACAGTAATATTTATGAATTTGCCATGCAGATATGGCTCAAGTTGCATGGTGGAAAATTTAAGAAAAACAAAAACTCTCAGAAAAATGTATTCACAAGGTCAAAGATAAGGTTAATTCGAGACGTATATCTGAATATCAAATGTTTCCAGAAGATTTTGTACGTGAATTCCAAGATAAAGTAGAATGGGGCTTAATTTTTAAGAGACAAACTTTATCAAATGAATTCATACATGAGATGAAATCTTCTTAAGAAATGTTGCTGTCAGGTGCCGCTTCAGAACTGGAGTTCTCCATGTGTTTAATCGAACAGAGTTCTCAATTCGCGAAAACAAAACGTAGTCATGTATATCATTAAGAATACGTTGACGAGTGGTTAATTGCCCACGTTTCTTGCCCAGTGTGTAGACGTACTATAAAAAAAATCGATAATAGTAGAGTAACGCTCCCGAGTCTTTTAGATTATTTGTTGTACCGATGCGGTATGTATGTCTAATTATCCGTTTAGCTTATCGAACTGAGCTACAACATTTACCAATTTGTTTAAGGTTTCTACGAAGGAAGAAGACTGTTTCGGACAATATATACCAAACAACGCGAGATCAAATTTTCCTGATTTCACTAATGAATTTTCAAACTCGTTTTACTCGTACACGCTCTTTTTGAAGAAACATAGCATACCACTGACGTAGCGAAACGCTGAATCCATAGCTGGAGGTAAACAGCGAAAACTTCTCGAGATTATTCTGTGACGTTTGGTCCTAAAATAGCACTCATCAATTTCTTTAAAAATTATGAAGATAAAGTTGGAATTCAAGAAGAGAAGTTGGGGTAAATATTCGTTTATAGGAAGGGGAGTTAAGGTTTGGAATAACTTACCAAGGGAGATGCTCAATGAAAATCCAGTTTCTTTGAAATCATTTAAGAAAAAGCTAGGAAAACAACAGATAGGAAATCCGCCATTCGGGCGACTGCCGTAAATGCAGACCGGTATTGACTGATTGAGCTAAAGAGGTTTAATATTGCTATGGAGAAGAACAATTATTGTACAATTTTTAGCCAAGGACGGTTTATAAAATTTATTGAAGCACCGAAAAGGAAACTTGGTCAAGGAATTTTTTAGGGAAATAGACGCGGATATCCGAAAATGATTGACCAAACAATATCTATATGCACTAGGTAATTTTGCAATGACAAATCTGTTAACAAATTAAAGATTGAACATTTTAGAGGTGTGTTTGTGCTAGATGAGTTGCCGGATTAACCGGATAAGAATATTGAATCAGGCATTGTAAATCTAGATACTTCTGATCATGATGGTACGTACTAGATTTTCTATTTCAAGAAAGGTGATGAAAAATTTGTAATCGATTCCTACGGTGGCAATGTACCCAAAGAATTGGTTGATTATCTCAAACCCGAAAAATTATTCTTCCAGTGCAGCAAGAATGAGAAATTTCGATGATGTAGTCACTTGTGTCTATTTGATCTGAAAATGTTTTCCGAACGACGCGATAACCCGAGTGTAATTTTAGACGCAACAGCCTAAATGACCTTAGACAATTTTTGAAACCAACTTCGATTTAACTTCGGTGTGACTAAACATGAGCTAGATGCGAAAATTAAGTCTGCTAAATAGCCTAAATAAAAGTCGCTCTAAAATTTTCAAGGCACGCGACAATTACGTTAATTTTCTCAAGAAGAGGTTAATTAACGTAGCGGAACCTCTTGATAAACGCGATGTACTTACCAAAGAATATTTAGAAAAACCTTTGGCATCATCAAGTTCAAGCAATTTGCTCTTGTTCTGAAAAATTACTTCACTAAGGAAGAAATAGATAGTGTTTCAAGATTACTCTACAAAAACGGAAATTGCACCTTTAACTAATGAAATTCATAATCTAACTATAGGCCTAAAACTAGTAGATAGCGGTAAAATGGTGCTTGACGGGATAGAAGCCAACCCTGAACTAAAAACTGATACTGCCTATATCATTCACACATTCTGGTGTGAGTGCTGGATCATAAAAACAGTTATTGCTTCAAAACGGCATCCTGGAGTTCTTAGACTATGCTTGGAATCTCAAATGAAAGAACTATTCGTTGTCTACATCAACTATAAGGAAATTGAAATAGATGTAACTGCGCTTCCTATCAATGTTAAAGCAAAAGGTTTGCTGCATGTTGCTCCAAAAAATAGTAAACTAAAGCCAATTATACTTGGAGGAGAAGTCATGCCTCTGCATAATCAAGTCATCATGTTTAGGGAACTAACCCTTGACCATCCAATAAATTCTGAAACGGTAGATCCCGATGAAGGTATTGTGTAGATGACGTCAGATTTTTCTTTTCTATAAATAGTTAAAATCGAAGGCTATCGGTGGCACACATTCTCATTGAACGAAAGACTAAAATAAATTTATGTAGTCTAACAAAGGCACCGAAATAGAAATAAAAGTTGCGATGGATGGGTAAAGTATAAATTCCAATTAGCCATGACTTTGGCGTTACTCATGCCAGTGGTACCGACTATATACATTACAAAGGGAAATCTAGCGCAAAGCTCATAGGTAATCACCCAGCTTTCTTGTGGTCTGCAGTAACTATTAAAAAGTTTAACCATCTCGTTTGTAGAAATATAACATCCAGGTATCGTCACATCAGTACTGCAACAGCTCACTTCCTCTTTAAGTGAAGAAGTTCGGCTAGAATCTAACGTTCTGTATAACGGTAAGTTACAATAAAAATAAGTTGAAATGTTGTATACTTTAAAAAAGCTAGGTAGATTTTTCAGAGATTACCAAGAGATTGAGTGGGAGGTTAATTACCCAATAAGTTTCACACGGAGCCAATTCGCAATACTGTATAGGTGGAAATCAATAAAAGCAAAAGGAACATTAGACGATTCTTCTCTTCCGGCAGAAGGAAAAGTAACCATTACACATTCTGAAATTCGGACCCCTGTTATCAAGTACGATCCAAATTATTAAGTTGGACGCAGAGAACAAAAATATTTAAAAAAAACAGAAAATTCTCATATCATTTTTGGATCTAAAAGCGCACGAATTTCCTGATATAGTTGGTAAAACAATTTAAAATAGACGTGACCAATGTCTATCAATCTATGGAATTTGGCCAGCCTTTATTTATGTTTGTAGTGTTTCAAACCAACAGAAGGGAAAATGAATTGCTTGATTCATCTCAGTTTGACCATGTTCAGCTTCAAAACATATGTGTGATAAACGGTCGAGGTGAAATATTTCCAGAAGAATCTTGGAATCTTGGCCCTCCGAGGAAATGTTTATAAGCTTACGTTGAGTTTACAGATTTCAGGGGAGTAACTCAACTAAACTTAGACGTAGACATCAGTTCTCGAAAGTTTATTCAATCATATCCTATTTATATCATAAACATGAGTAAGCGTAGAAATATTGTAACTTCAGCAAAGACAGGTATGAACTTGTGCGCTACATTTAATGCTCCTATACTCGCTAACACACGGATGTTTTTAATCATGTACTTAAATACAAATCTCATCCTTGACGCTCATCATGGACTAGTTACAGATACATTTTGAGCAAGATAAATGAATACAAAACTACAAAGTTTTCTTGAGTTGATTACTGTATGTTGTGTTACTTTCGTTGAGTTCCTTAGAAGACGCAAGAAAGAAATTAATTCTAAGTAAGAATGCAATTAAAACTGCTAGCATTTTACTAAATAATTGAGCTATCTGACTTGATGAGATGAATTTTCAACAGATATTCAGCAATATAATTTCTTCGTCCCACCAGATGGCGCATTTTCGAAAGTACCTAAGTTGTTTTCAATGTACTCTTCAAAGTTCTTTTTTCTATCGCAGTTGTTCGAGGGGATTCGTAGCTAGAAATTTTGCCCACAGTTCCTCATACCACTTTGACTTAGTAATTTTAATTTCGTGTTCAATGTGCAATAGGTCAGCTATCCCTGCAACAATACTTTATTGGTCAGAGCCTTGCCATTGTAATAGTTATTACAACCTCAAACACCTCTTAAATTTTATTTATACTCTCAAGGTGTAGAAGTTGCTTTGCATAGGACAAGGTAATTTAAACTTTTTTGCATTCTCTTCTCTCCACAAGGAAAGGTATTATGAGGTTTTTTCACATCTGGAGAATGGTAACCAAGTTTACACCAATGCGTATATGTCTCGCAAAATTCACATTCTTCTAGTTCACCAAATATTTCGTTTGCGAAATGAAAACGGAAAGTAGAATAGAAGAGACTTATTAATTTACCCCAACTCAACTTTGAATAACCTTTTAATTGCCCTCCTTAGCTATCCCTCTCAGTTCAGCAGTTTTCATAGTGTGCAGGCTTTCCATTTAATAAATATTTTTTGAACATTTTCTTCGTCCTCTAATAGGGAAAAAATTATACCCGTAAGCATTCCGTAGGCTTATCGCTAGGGGGAAAATATATTAGCAAATAAAATATGATAATGTATAATTACAGCGTTTTCCAACATAAAAGATAGGGGTTTTCAATTTAGGGCAATATTGTCATTATATATCTACTTATGTTCCCCATCAAATCCGGGGTGTAATTTTAAGTTATTTTTATAGTATGAGCTGTACGAACTGAGCACGCCTGAGAGCGAGTAACTAGTCTGGGGCAGATTAGTTCGATGGTAGAAAAAGGGGACAGTTGACCATAAGGAATATGAATTTGAAGATTGATTTTTGGCAATTATTGTTTATAGGGAAACGAATCTTGATAATCAACATTAAGAGAAATAGAAAGGAAATATTCTCTAGATGTCACACATACAGTACCATCCTGGTCATAAGAGACCAACATTCCACGAAGGGATGTCAGAAGGGAACACAACATTGACGAGACTGAAACAATTAAGTGGAGGCAATGCCGGACACTGGTCACTAACTCACACTCCTAATTTGAGGGACCCTGGTAGATGAGTAAATACATATATATATTTACCCAATATTTATTAATGGAAACACTGGAAATTAACTGTTTAATAAACAAAACACTATTTATATTTCACGAGCTCCTAACAATGATGTATTTTATAATAATAATAATAATAATAATAATAATAATAATAATAATAATAATAATAATAATAATAATAATAATAATAATGCAAATTTACCTACGACTTTGTCAGTGCTTATTATTATTTTCTTTTTTACAATTTGATTACTTCGCATCAACACATATAGGTCTTATGGCGACGATGGTATTGGAAAGTCCTAGGAGTGGGAAACACGCGGCCTTGCCCTTAATTAATGTGCAGTCCCAGCATTTGCCTGTTACGAGAATTGGAAACCACATAAAACCATCTTCAGGGCTACCGACAGTGGGGTTGGGACCCACCATCTCCCGGATGCAAGCTCACAGTTGCGTGCCCCTAACCGCACAGCGACCTCACCTGGTCTGTGTTTAATTGAAAGAGCGGTTGAAACACTGACCTTACAGTACTTCGTTTATAGCAACCCTGCACACGTGGATCTTTTTAAAAACAACGAAGAATTATGTTTCCTGCACTAATTAATTTCGACTCCACTATAATTAAAAACGCATATACAAATTTTGATGGATCTCTCCGTTGTGTTTAGAAGCCATGTTCAGTGTTTCACCACCAACTAATACCGTGCAAATTAAGATGTGCATTATCCTTTTATAATCATTGAAGACGATCAATGAAAGAACTGCGATATATTCACGTGGACTACTCGTAATTATTATTGGTCCATAAACTTTATTCCTTTGCGAGGAAGGAAATTATCTGGATTAACCAACATCACGCTATGTTATTGATAGATGTGCGCCAATGTATTATGTAACATAGTAGAAACGAGTGAGCTGCTGCTAATCCTGTTTACGGAGTTGAAGCCGAGTCGTACTACAGTATTCACCTGGTGTAATTTGGTTGAGCTCCCGGGAGTTTAGGCAATATTTGTACCTAACGTTTATCGGTATTTAGAGAAATTCTCATCCAATATAGGGCGGAGTGGTTCAGACGGTAGAGTGGTGGCTATCCGAGCCAAAGTTTTCGGTTTCTAATTCAGCACAACCTCGAGGTATTTGAAGGCCATCAAATATGCGAGCCTAGAGAGCGTAGGTTTACCGACACGTAAAAAGACACCGGCAGGACCAAATTCTGGAAACATGGCGTCCCTTGAAGCCGTAACATGTTTTAGTATTAGATAAAGTTATAATAATAATGATAATAATAACACATCAACGATACCTAACAACAAGTGATATTAACAACGTATCTGACGTGCAAGTTGTCGCCCTCCTCAAGCACCAGTAGAAGCGTCATCTCATGCTCGAAATTCATCGAATTTGTGAGCAGCAGTCAACCTGGGTGTAGAGGAAGGATCCTGCTACATGAAAAGTTGTAATAATATTTTAAATAACACAACGTAGACTACTGTTACTGAGCATGGTTACTGCATGCAACCTAATTTCCCTTGACCCTAAACAGCACTGATCAATCTGACCAATTTATGCAAGTGAAACACTACCGCCGGGCTTAGTGGCTCAGACGGTTGAGGCGCTGGCCTTCTGACGCCAACTTGGTAGGTTCGATCCTTGCTCAGTCCGGTGGTATTTGAAGGTGTTCAAATACGTCAGCTTCGTGTCGGCAGATTTAATGGCACGTAAAAGAACTCCTGCGGTGCTAAATTCCGGTACGTCGGTGTCTCTAAAAATCGCAGAAGTAGTTAGTGGGACGTAAATCCATTAACACTATTATTATGGAAACACTACTGAAAAACGAAAACTTCATATACATTCACTCTTTAGCTATACAAAGTCGGGCAATATCCATGAATCACGTGAGTACAACGAAAGTTACCACACAAGACTGAAATAATTCCCGTTTGCGTTCAACGCTCATTGCTCGGGCGGGATTGTTAGTAAGGCGCCTTCATGTCCCTCAGTATTCATAGACGCAAAACAACGAATAAGGCCTTAGTAGCATTGTCGGCAATGTGAGCCATATAGCAGCGTTGAGTGAACAAGCAGGATACACCGACTGCACATTCGATAAATCTTTGACCAACTAGATGAGTTTAAAGGAGACCGCATCGTCGGACTAGGAGGGTCAGATTGGACATATTGGCGTATTGCTTCCCGCGTGTAACGTTTGACTACAGTACACCATGCGTCGGTGTTGGACGCAGTGGGAACGTGTGTATAAACAAGCGCTTGGAGAAGGCTCGATTCGATCGGTAGACAGTCAGAAGCGACGATCGCTTCATCGTACCACAGGATGAACGCACTCCACGGACGTCGCTGCGTATCGTCCACAAATACGTGACGGTAGCTGAAGATACGGCTTTATCTCGAGTATCATAACCAGGCGGCTAGCAGACCAGGATCCATCGTCGCAGCGCCCCTTACGACATCTGCTATTACGACCTGAGCAACGCCAAGCACGTTTGAACTTTTGCCCGGAATTGACAACGAGTGGTGTTGAGCAAAGAATGATGGTTCAATCTGGACACAGATGACCGGTGAATTCGAGTCTGGAAACGTCCTGGGCAGCACGGTGGTCCACGGTTCATTGTAGAACGAGACGCCGGTCCAACGAGAGATGTCATTTCAACTTCCCATTGGTTGTTTTGAAGGACAACATACCACAAACGTGAAAATGGAAAACCACAGAAAACCATCTTCAGAGCTATCGACGGAGGCACCACAATAACCTACCATCACCCGAATACCAGCTCACAGCCACGTGAATTGTGCAACGTAGCCAACTCGCTCGGTTAATCAAAAGAAAGGGAAGAAGAGGTCCAGTCCTTCGAAGCATTAAGGTATTACCTGAAGAAAGACTTTCCAATAGTTCATCAACGGATTTTACTGTAATTATTTCAAACATACTTGATCAACTCTCCATGATCGTGGATGACAGTCATTGCTGAGTGTCCTCGAAGTCTAGCAGCAAGACATATACCCTGATTCTCGGTGTCAGTGTGCAGAAACACGAATAACCGTACTCAGAACAATCATAATAGCTCCCTTCGTAGATCAGTGGAGTGTCGGCTTCAGTATCCTAAAATCATGGGTTCGACCTGGCAGAGTTATTTGGATTTTCGGAGGTAAATGGAAGTCCCCTTGGCGCTGTCGATATGGGAATCGTTTCTAGTGATACATTCAGTGTTAAAAAAGACCTCGAAAGTAAGGTGTCCAATAGTTTTTTCTTCTGCGATCTGGTAGAGTAAAACGAAACATCGAACATCGAAATTAACACGAGGGTAACCACTTTGGCGTCAAAGTATTTTCTTTTTAGTGGTTTAACGTCGCAGTAACACACGGAAGGTTTGCGGCGACGCAAGGATGAGAACAGGCTAGGATTGTTAATTTAGTGGTAGTGGCCTTAATTATTGTACGGCCGCAGCATTTCCCGAACAGGGAATTTGAACCCATCATCTACCGAATGCAAGCTCACAGCTACATTAAAAACTCCCTCGATAGTCAAATTAAAGAGCAAGCAGCCGGTGTCTGAGGTTACGCGATTATTATTATTATTATTATTATTATTATTATTATTATTATTATTATTATTATTATTATTATTATTATTATTATTATTATTATTATTATTAATTACTGGATACTCTGGTGTCCCGCAGGGCAGTATCGTAGATCCCCTTAATTTTGTCCTGTTCATTGATGATCAGTCTTATCCATTAATAATAATAATAATAATAATAATAATAATAATAATAATAATAATAATAATAATAATAATAATAATAATAATATTACGGGGACCCTTGCTGCCATCCGTGACCTCGTTCCTACTCGTTCGATGTCCAGAAAATGCCCCCCATGGAAGAAGAGTGATACTAAAAGTGCTGAACTTAAAAAATCGAAAGCTGGAGACAACGGAACAATGCGCCCTCCGAGAGAAATTATATAATATTCTCTGACCTTCGCAAACACCGCAAGTACTTGTTAAGGCGGGATTAATCAGAATATATATTAACGGACCCTGTCTTGAAATAAGACACAACAGTGAACGGTTCTGGTCACTTATAAATAACAGAAGATACAGCAAACGAATACTGGAAGTAGAGAAACCTGGGACAATTCTGTTGCCAGTGGAGCTGAGAGACATGAATCGTTCAATGAATATTTTACTTCTAATCTTGTTAAACCTCTCCAGTATGCAGATTCTCCTAAAATTAACCCCGTTACTTCAAATAGCCTCAGTAATGTTTCTACCGTTGAATCTGAAGTGTACTCCCTACTATCGTCTCTGTCAGAAAATAAACCCACTGGTCCTTATGGTCTCAGTCCCATCTTCCATAATAATACAGCAGTAGGTCTTTCGTATCCTATTAACGTGATATACAATCGTTGATTCTCAGTCGGCTACTTCCCGAGCTCCTAGAAACTTACTTATAACACAATCGTTCCTAAAGGTGAAAGAGGTCGGATATCGCAAATTATCGACTGCTTTATCAATCATTTGTGAAAAGATCATCCACCAGCGTTTGGTTTCATTTACAATTCCATACTTATCACACAGCAGCAAGCTTTTCTTCCTGGAAGCTCCAGCATAACTAACTTGGCTAACTTGGCTAACTCCTCCGTCACGCCACGTTTGCTTTCCACGCGGGTTTTCAACTTGACGTACGCTATATCGGCATCGCAAAGGCCTTCAATGCCGTGGATCACGCGCTTCTAGGACACAAGCTTTCTGGATACAGTTCTTCGGCCAACACTGCAATCTCTGGTGTCCCACGGGGCAGTATCCTAGGTCCCCTTAATTTTGTCCTGTTCATTGACGATCAGTCTTATCCATACCGTACCGAGTTCGATAGCTACAGTCGCTTAAGTGCGGCCAGTATCCAGTAATCGGGAGATAGTGGGTTCGAGCCCCACTGTCGGCAGCCCTGAAGATGGTTTTCCGTGGTTTCCCATTTTCACACCAGGCAAATGCCGGGGCTGTACCTTAATTAAGGCCACGGCCGCTTCCTTCCAATTCCTAGGCCTTTCCTATCCCATTGTCGCCGTAAGACATATCTGTGTCGGTGCGACGTAAAGCAAATAGCAAAAAAATATATATATATATCCATACCGTTTCCTACCATTCATGTGAAATCTTTCTCTTTGCAGATGACTGTGGAATCTTCTAGCACCGGTCGAGTTGGCCGTGCGGTTAGGAGCGCGCAGCTGTGAGCTCGGATCCGGGAGATAGTGGGTTCGAACCCCACTGTCGGCAGCCCTGAAAATGGTTTTCCGTGGTTTCACATTTTCACACCAGGCAAATGCTGGGGCTGTACCTTAATTAAGGCCACGGCCGCTTCTTTCCCATTCCTAGGCCTTTCCTGTACCATCGTCGCCATAAGACCTACCTGTGTCCGTGCGACGTAAAACAAATAGCAAAAAAAATCTAGGAGACCGGTTCTCCCACAGATACACTTGATTCACTGTCACGTTAGTGTACTACATGACGTCTTAAACCTCATCCCTCCATGTGTTCCACAATTATTTCATTTACATTTCGTAAATCCCCCAAACTACAAGAACATCACCTGCTGAACCAAACGATTACACTTGTTGATAATAAAACAATGAGTGCATTTTGACAGTAAATTCTTGTTTGTCTCACACATAAACAGAGTCACTTCATGTGCTATGTCATTCCTTGGTTTACTCTACAGGTTTTCTGTGCTATCGTCAGAGCCAGGGTCCCTGATTATCGCAACATAAG